>NC_073703.1:33488015-33610515 GCF_023634085.1 Falco cherrug | reverse complement strand
GGAGACAAAAAAATGGGAAAGATTGTCTCACTTCAGAAAAACCTTGAATGGAGCACAAAAGAGGTGCTGAGGAGGGGGAATATCGCGGAGCTGGAAATGGCTGGGAGAGTTATGGAGTGACAGCGATCTCGAGAAATACATTGTTGGTGAAGGTTTCAGGTCTTCGTCATCTGCTGTTTCGGCAGCGTGAGGAGCTGGGGAAAGTGTCTCCAGCAATGGGGGGGTCGGGAGGGGAGGTTTTCACTTCGCCGAGAGCTGTGTTTCCAGGAAGGGCACCTTTTCCCTTTCCAGAAAGTCACATTATTTACACAGAAAAGGAAGAGAAAATGATGGCTGGGGGAGTAATAGCTGCTCAGAGTAATTTTCTGATGGAAGGAAAACAGAAGAGTGCTATATTTTCTCTCATCTCACCCTGAATAGATTGTGCGCAACAAGAGTTTTCCCATTCCTTTTTGCATTCTGCAATATTTGTTGTCATTCCTTTTTTTAAATGGTTTTAAAAAAAAAATAATAAAAGCTTTACCAGGGAGTTCGTCTGTAACATTTGGACCTCGTAGAATGACCTTAAATTAGTGCAGTGGGAAAACTGAAAATAAGAACAGCTTTTGTTTGCTCAAAACTGATCTGGCCCCTAACATGACACGAGCCCAACAGCTCTCCCTTTTTCAATAACATTGCGGCAGGAGCACACTCACCCATGGAAATGCAATATTGTGTGCTCGTATGTAGAGGATCTACTCAATGCCAGGTCCGATGCTGTACAATGTTTTGCATAATATAGCATTATACTCACATGGTAAGGTGGTAAGAACCCCACCCCCCACCCCCAAGCCCTATAGATGGCTAAACCTCAATTTACCCCGGAATTCTGCAGAAATTGTATGGCATATGCACCAGCGGGATTAATAACAGAGGATGAAGCGGGCAGGTGAAATGTGCTGTCTCCCTCTTTCATCCACGCCGGTCATAGTCCTAATGTTATTTGCCTGTGTTTGCGTGGAGAAAGGGATGCTACAAAAGAGTGGCTTGCATTTTTCTTTCCCTAAAATGTTAGTCTCCGATGAAGAAAAAGAAGAAATGTTTCTGCAGGGAGGGGGAATAGGGTTGGTAGGACACCATGCTAACAGCCCTATGTGGACTGTTTAAAAGCTGGGCTGTGTTACTGGCCTAATTGATTGATGTGGTTTAGTCTTCAAATAGGTATTTAGAGAACGGTTTAAATGAGAATAACTGAGCAATACCTTATTAAAACTAACTGGCTGAAAAATTTATAAATTTACAGCTGGTTCAAATAAGAAAGGAAAGCCCATGTCATTTCCTTAAGGAGTAATGATAGTCTGCAGTGTCAACATGGCTTTAGTATACACACATTAAAGTGCTTGTATGCATGAGTCTCTATTTATGGGGTAATGGCATGCAAAATTTCAGCTGGGTATTAAAATGGAGCATATTTCCTCTCTTGTAATTGCAGAATGGGAGAGAACTAATTTAATTATTTTTTGCCTCTAATTTAATATTCAGCAAACTATTTTATTTTCTCAAATATTGTAAAAAAGGATTTTCTCCCTGACTTAGACTTTATTTACTAAGTTTCATGGCTGCAGTATGTAAATTTTATATCTGAATTGAAAAAAACACTCTTAAAAATAGAAGTTGTAATATAAACATGCTCAACTTAAACTACAGTGGTGTTATAGCCATGTGGATGTGGCACCATAATTATAGTTTAAAAAGCAATTAAGATAAAAGCCAGTACAAAGAGATCAGCCAAATATCAAGAGACTAAATTCTAAGCAAAACAAATCCCTAACTTCAAGCTAAACAAACTTTTGGTGGTCCATGTACTCAACGTTTTAATATTCATATATAGACATGCAAACATACAGAGGGTTTGGGCTTCAAAAATGTGCCTTTAGCAGCAAACTGGGTTCAAAACCTCTCAAAGCTTTTCTGGAAAAAATTCATAATGGACATCTCCAAACATTTTAGGGCAGTTAAGCTGTGGGTTTCAGTGCTCATGGTTGACTCCTGTGCTGGGGTCAAATTGCCCATCCTCTGTCACGTGGAACCAGGATCTGCAATTCGGCTCCTCCCTGGAGGTGTGTTGGGCAGCGCTGCTCTGCTGCTGCTGGAAACCTTGGCAAAGATTTGGGCTCTTTTCTGGTGAAGTACTGAGGCACTGCGAGATGTCTGATCAATGTCCTGTACAGTCTGTACTGTACTAGCAGGTTTTAGGTTGTATGTAAATATAAATACAGGAATACACATGTACACGCATAGTGTACATGTTTACGTTAGATGTGTGTCGCACAGAGACATGTTTGAATGGATATATTTGCACATAAATTCTATATATTCATGTAGATATGCAGTCCTGGACATATATACATAAGAACTATATGCATTTTGCCCTGACATCCCTTTTTATTCCTTTTCTGTATCAATTTTTATTACAAACACATTCATATATTACAAACCCAACTAAAACAGACTGTTGAAGACAATTATAGCCCTACTCTATGCTTTTTGCATCTATAACAATCCTATATGATTTAATACTTTGCTGGATTGCTATTAAATGATAGACTTTCCAATAGGAGAGTGTAGTTTTCTGTGCAATTCTGTAGGCAGACTGGCTATGGAATCAAAAACAAAATTACAAAGCAAAAACTGACTTCTGATGTATTCAGTTTTATGGGATTTTTCCATAAGGGAATACATTATGTCTTAACTAGTGTTTTGCCTTAAAACATAAGTTTTGTTGAACCAATTAAATCAACCAACTAATCTTGCACATGAAACATTAAACAAGAATGAAGTGTCTGCAATTAGCAAATAGCTTTGATGTGACTAAATATCTATCTCTATGCATCACCAACGTTCTGGGTTTAAGTCCCAGATGATGTTAGACATGCTGAATGTAAATGTTTGCTGTCTATATGTTTCCAAGCAGCTGAGTCTTGGAGCAGCAACACTGCTGGGTTCAGAGAGATGGAAAACCAGATGCCAAGTCCTATTACTAGGAAAGGGTGTGTTTGCATGAAAACATGGGTAAAAAGAAATAAAAGCCAGCGAGCAAGCCCTGACATGGCATTGCACTGAAAGGGCAGGCAAAAAGCACCTAGTTAATACCCCTAAACCCAAAGATATTCTTTAAACCAGAAATATTCTTTAAAAGCTAGGCTAGAAGGAAAAGAAGTATGAATAATATGATAGTCCAAAAGTAGTGTATAGTGTAGAGCAGCCCAACTCCGCCAGCCTGGGAGAAAGCCCCCCAGCCTGGGCAACACTTCCCTCCTGGGCAGCAGCGATTTCAGGAACCTGATACTCAGAGTTTTAGAAACTTTAGAGGCATGAGAAGTTGCGGAGGTGTGGCTTAGTAATTGCTCACCTTTTTTGTGCAAACACCAAAATACCACCCCGGCCAGGTTGCTTGGGAAGTACTGATGTGTGCGGGAGCAGGTGTGGATGTTGGTGGGGCCCCGGTGTGATTGCAGCGTGGGAAAGGAGGGACCCACAGCCCAGCCCAGCCCGCTCCGATCAGCCTGGCAGTCAAAGAAGCACTTTCTGTTTAGAGAAATTCTTAGGAACTCAAACTCTTCCACACTGCGACTGTCATCTCACGCCACGTTTGTACCATATTCAGCACAGTAAAGTCATGCTCCAGACCTTTCTTTCACATTTTAATTTTTTTTTAAATGTTTTGGTGTATGTAATGGTTTTGCTGTTTTGCTCCAGAGAGAAACTGAGACCTTCAGAAGTTAATCATGAGACAGGCATCCCTCAGTTACAGCTAAGGAAGGGGCAGGCTTAAATACCCAGCCGGATTCAGGCAGCAGAAAGACACAAGTCTGTGTCTCTCCAAGCAGCTCAGCATGCTGATTGCTGAACTACTACCTTGGACACAGAGCTCTCCCAACCCAGCTGAGAAGTGCCATTTATTTTGTATGAGTAATTCAATATTCACTAGATGTGAGAGATGCTTTAGGCTGAGGAGGTCAAGGAGAACCTGAGCAGGACCCACCTCTGAAGACCACCAATTAATTATTTTGGTACCACCATGTGAGGCATTACAGTCCAGTCCTTTGAGTGAAGTGAGGAGCAAACTTGAACTGTGAACCAGGGCTGGTATTACCTTGATGCAAGAAATAGTAACTGAACTAGGTATGCAGGGGTGGAAAAAGAAAAGTGATGCTGGAAGGACACAATCCATTTTAAGAATCTATCATCACAAAATAAATAAACTCACAGTTTATGGCAAACCTCGCAATTTAAGGAAAAATAAAATCAATAAGAAATTGTAATGAGAAATAATTGTTTCCTTGAAATGTCAAAAATGACTGGAGCGAGTTATCTGTAGTGAGAAAACTTGTGCTTTCTCCAGAACATATGGGTGATTTTCACTGAACATGGAAATCCAACTAAGCAAACAGGTGCAGAGATTTGCGCTTTTCCCCTTGCATCTGAACGTCTTGTTATCACACCAGCAATTAATATTTTGTATATCTCCTGAAGATAACTTACAAAGATGAATTAATCAGGCATCGCAGCACCTCAGGGTGTGTGTGTGTCAATATTAGCAGGCACACTTTGCAAGAAGGGGAAAAGGATTCCCAGAGATCATGTATGACATCCCGTCAGCATGATGGGCAGCACCCTCCCAACGGCTTCATCATATGTGCTACACATTTAACCATAATTTTACAGGAGGGATATTACAAAACACTGGTGCAATAGCTGCATTCCTCTTCCTTCTTCCTGTCCAATGTCTGCCTTCAGAAATAGGTTTTGGCCATTGTACACATTTATTGGTTAGTGTTGAGTAGCCCAATGTTGCCTGTACATGGGGAAAAGGTGGTGGTGGGGAACAGTCATTACATATGTGTGGACACTGGTAATTTTCTTGATTTCAGATGTTTTGCTAGTTATGATGAAAAAAGAAAACAATTACGTGGTAAAAATGAATGTATCTGAGACAGTATTTTGAAGACTGGCATATCTCAAAAAAATCAGCAAAGGTGAGTGGTATAAATAAGACAACTCCTGTTCCTGCAGCATTGCTATAGGTGCTTGGAGAACATGCCTCAAAAGGCAGGAGGCAGCTTGAATAATTCACACCAAAGAGACTGAAGATTGCTGCTCTCTTCCAGTTTAAGTTAAAAATAATATTTCTCTTCTCATTGCTGACTTGCCTGAATGTGGTTGGGTCCGGAAGTGCTATGCTGTAGCTATGGAGTGATGATGAAAGAGACAACAGCTTGGACATGCTTGCTCCAGCATGGAGCAGGGAATCAGTCCTCTTCCTCACTGAGGTGAAGTCAAGTGAAGAAGGAACAACAGACACAGGACCAGGGCTTTCATCTTGGGATAAACATCAGGCTCCAGGCCCTGCCAAGAGCTCAACATTTTGTACCAGGTGAAAGAGCTACAGAACCAGAGGTCTCCTCCGACCAGAAAACCCTGTTGTGGAGCTGGACTGGGTCAGTCACTCAGATGAGATTCCTATGTCCAGAGCCTGGTTTGTTGACGTGGCTGACTATGCATGCCAGGCACTGACACAAGGTGCTTGGGCTTGCACCCCAGCTCAGCAGCAAGCACCCTGCAAGTAGTTATGCATCTCCCACCAGCCCACCGCCCTCTTGCTCCATGGCACCCTGGCCCCAGTCTGCTCACCAACAAGGTCAAAATTTTCTAGGGCAATCTGCCAGATAGACGATGCAACTGCAGAGCCTGTGCTTCCTTCAGGAAGCAGGCTGGAATGGCAGGAATATGTAGGGAATATGATACCTCATTAGTTAACATCAAAAATTCCTGTGAAATAATAATTTTTAACTCATTGCCAATTAAATTAAATTCATACATGCCTGTAGTAACATTTGGGTCTCCAGGAAGAATAGGTGTTCAATTAAAAGAGAAGCCAAACACCATTAAAATAGAAAAGTACACTAAGTGCGGTTGAATTCCACCTGTTCATTCCAGATGTTTGCAGTGATTCACACATCTAAAGGCTCAGTAAATAGAGCTAATGATGGTTCAGAATATCTTAATACCAGTAGCTGCATCACTTAAAACCAGAGCTGCTTAAACAGGGTTAGAAGGCATGCTTCTAAAAACTTTGTAGGCATAACACTGCCCTTGTGGCATACTACAGCTTGAATTTGCTTGAGGATCCAAGACTCAGGCAATTCTCTGGAGATCTGCTTCAGATTCCTGGTTTAACAAAGGCAGGAATCTGTGGATTAAGAAGAACAGAAAAGGGAGGACAAAAAGAAAGATGGCTCCTATGAATGCAAAGTGCAGCCCTCCTAAATATATGCTGGGAAGCCAAATATTACCTGGCACTGTCTGCGTTTGCTTTTTATGCCATGGGCAAGTATTGTTCCCCATATGTATGTCTGTGCAAGGGCAGCTGCTCTCACAGCATGTTTACATTTATGCACAGGGAAGCTAAATTTCTCCTGTTTTGTAGCCACTCTGACTTTAAATTCTCTGGGTAATTTATTTATTACCAACATTGCTTATTGCTGTACTTAACATATTTCCTTAACAGGGCAGCATTGCAGAGTTGGGATCTAAAGAGCACAATTTTCCTTGCATGGGAATGGTTCCTGATGGTTAAAGATCATGCTCTGAGCTGCCAACAGATTAGGACTTGTGGAAATCCTCTGCAATTAAAGGAAAACCATTCAAAGAAGCTCTTTTCCCAGCCTGGGAACTAATGAAATTGGGATTCCTACAGATTGCTGCCCCAAGTCCCCAGCCCCTTCCTCACGCACATTCTGTGCTGAACCTTCCTTTTGTGTTCCCCATGAGCTCAGCACAGACATTTCCAGTTGGCAAATTCCACAACATTTATAGGAATTGAGTGTCTTTGAGATCTTTTGCCCCTCCATCAGTTCTATTGAAACTGGGCTGCAGATTTTAAAATTGCAAGTCATGGAGGGAGAAGACATGGGTCAGCATTGTTTTTGGAAACAAGACTTGTACGTGGGGTTGGAGGTGACTTTTGAAGACCCACCAGGAGATACCATTTTCAAAGCAGAGGACTCTACACTTAGAAAGCTTTCCCCACTCTTCAGGTTTTGGGGAGCAGTTGTAGAGTGAGTCCTAGCCAGTTTGATATATTTCTGCTGGACCTGTTGCCCCCAGGAGTCTAACTGGGTATTGCAAAACCAGAACTGTTCCTACTCCAGGCACACACAATGTCCTCTGGTAATCAGAGTATCTCAGGCATACAAGCATTTTGTGGTCCATAGCTCCTTACTAGGCATATGGACCATCCCTTGAAATATGTCCAAAGAAGACATAAGTCTTAGCAGCAGTCTTAAGGGTCATTGAAGCAATAACCACAGGCTCTTCTTTATAGTAACTTCCTCTGTTTGTCATGAAAGGATCTCAGTGCTCAAAGCCAGGGGACACTGGGATGTAGGGCCAGGAGGGTTTCATGAAGCCACCTCACCCATCCTCTGCCTTAAGGCAAGATTAGGGCTAGTTTACTACTCCTGACAGATTTTTGTCTAATCTGATCTTAAAAGCCACCCACGAGGTCCTTGGACACTCTGCTCAGCAGTCCCGTCAGTTCAGCACTGTTCTTAATGCAAAATGAGAACATGAGAGTGGGAGAGTATGGACTGCAGCTGCCCCTCTCTCTAAGGACACTCAAAATTCATCACTACTTTGGGAAAAGAAAGCACTATTTTCTCATCACAGTTTCTTGTGGGCTCCTGGCAACGTTCCTGCTTGGACAACCTGGAGTTGGCCATGAAGCTCTGTGCTGGGTGGCGCTTGGTGGGAGCAGCTGGGGATACACCAGGCAGAGCAGAGCCGGCAGCTCGGGAAGCAGGAATGCTGCTCCGGCCAAGGAGGAGGGTTGTGTTTCTTTCCCTTCTGCTGTTCGCTCCCTTGCACGCATAGCGTTTCTGCAGGCTGTGCACAGGGACCAGGATTTGGGCATTAATTAATAGGATTATTTCTTATGAATTCCTTCTTCCCTTTTCCGTAGGCTGTTTTACGAGTAGTGGTAGGTTTGGCTTGCCTTCAGTAAAATGCCAGGGGTGGTTTTGCAGGGCTAGGGATGGGACGATAGCTATCGCTGCCCCTTTAGTATCATCTGATATGGGGCACATCCTCAAATTAGGAGAAACACGGGACAGCATATTACTGTTCCCTTCAGCTTGTGCATGGAGATACTTTCACTAATATACCACATCTCTCACACATTGAGAATCCCCGCCCCCCCCCCCCATTTGATATTCCCCGGGGGAAGCAAGATGGGATCCCAGCATCGTGCCTGGAGGATGGTTTGTGTGCACTAACTTTCCCCTTCAAGTAGGATTTTGCCAAAACCCAAGGTTTGAAAAGATCAGTTGTGTGGTGAAGGAGCAGCTCAAACCAAGGAGGCACTGAATACCTTTGCTGCTGCTCTCGTCTCAGAATCTCTTTTCTTCATTATTGTAATACAGCCTTTCATGTGATTTCTCTATGTAACCGATAACGTTCTTGAGCTTGCATTTCACAGGAAAGGTTATTTTTGAAAAGAATAAAGAAAATCCTTATCAACCTACACGCTTGTTGTAGGAATGCCAACTCTCTTATAAGTGCAGGCCCATCCATTCCTTTATTTTGATGTGAAAAAATCTCCTGGCCTGCAACTACAACATGTAAAAGGTATTGCAAGCAGAACTTGATCTCATCTCACTCTGAAGACAGCAGGGACTTTCTCCCCCAGAATAAATCCCAAACAAACACCCCTCTTGTGCCTAGCTTTACTGACAGCTTCAGCAACAAGAGATAAACTTCAACCTGTGTTTCCTTTCCAAGCTTAGTTGTTCAACACTTTTTCTCCCCTCCTGTACCTGCTTCGATCTCCTGCAAGAAGCAATTATCCAAATGATATTGTGGCTGGGGATAACTTAATATCCCTCCTTATACAGTGCAGTGATATCATGGCAACTTCTGCAGGTCTCAATGGATTTAACACAGCGTGCCTCAAAAAAAGGGTCCTCCTCCAAAGGGGTCTTTGAATCTGTCCTCCATTATAAGCACATCTTGCAGAAATGAAAGAGGGAATGGCAAAAATTCATGCCTAGGAAACTCAGTTCCTTGCCCAGGAGCATTCAGACCAATTGCTGCCCTCTAAGGGAGGTAAAACGGTCAGCTATTCTGACTGTTCACAAATGTCTAGGAGTCCCTGTCCTACTTCATGGCCATTGGAAGATGGAGAACGGGATCACGGCTCTCAGATACTCATTCAAAACAGATGCCTCCCTTCCACAAAATCACATTTCTGGGACAAATGAGCTTCCACACAAGAAGTGTTATAAATATCCAAAGAAAGCTTGCCTCTGTATTCTTACATTCTCAGAAAATACAGCATCAAGTTAATTTCAAGGTCAGTGGGGGGATCCGGGTGTGGTGTGGTAAAGGCAATTCACCAGAAACTTCACATGGCAAATCCCACCCTGGAGGAAGCTGGAACAGATGCAAAAGGGGGATGGGGGTGGCCATGGCTTATTGGTATGGAGCCCTGCTGTCAACCCATAGCGAAGGTAGCATGGCAAGTGGGAAAAATGCAAAACCTGCTGAAGGGACAAGACATAGATTTTCTGTAATTAGCAGCTGATGCCCATTGATTTTTGAAATAGCAACTCTTTAAAATAAAACAGGTTGCACAATGGTCATGCTGGCCCAGAAAAATGCGTCTGAGCTCCTGGGTCTGCTTCAGTGACAGATAACAGTGACACCACCACGGCATTTAGCATCATTGACGTGTGCATGCAATGGAGCAGGGACTGCATCTAAAAACCCTTTAGACTTCAGACCAATTTGTGTAAACAAACACAAGTGTTTCCAAGGCTTGATTGACTGAAGTCAGTGAGGTTTCTGTTGACTCCACTGGGCTCCAGATAAGGTTCTTCAATTCAGTAGCATCCAAAATGCATCTGCTTTTCTGCTTTAGTGCTATTGTTTGATGAAGGTCAAAACCAAATGAACCTTAATTAGCTTCAAACTGAGTTTCCATGTTTACAACATACTGGTTTATAGTTCTGTACTTAATTCAGGTATATATATTGTCAATCATCTGTGAACTCTGGCTTCTCTTAAAATGCCTGTTTGTCTCACAGCCTCTCACTAACTACAATGCCATATTTCTAAATTCTCATATAATCAAAGGTACACTAAAAATAGAGGAAATTCTTGCATATCAGGACAAAAAAAATGCACACAACTTCTTTGCTCACTGATGCAACCAAAACACCCAGGAGTTATTATACTGTGCAGTCCCTTGACAGAGACTTTTATTTCATGGAAATTACTATGATTAAGATTCGAATGCTTTTTTTCCATTTTCGCACATTACTTAATCAATGTGAAGTACTGTGTAAAAATTGCATCTCTTCATAACAGTGATTTTGACCAAGTCAAGTGTTGCTGCTAGAATCCTAATCCAGACTTGTGATTCAATTATCATTTAGAGACTTTCTAAATTCAAATTAAGTTTACAAAAAAAAAAAAAGTTAATATCAGTATGGATCATTTGTAGGTTTTATCAAAATAGTTTCCTATTGCAAGAGAATGTTGGATTTTTTCTGTTTCATTTACTTCTTTAACTTAATGTGAAAAATATACAGAGCTGCATGGAATCTGAGCATTAAAATCTATACCTTGGGACACTTCTTGTTCATAATGTGTTGTTTATATTTTTTAGGCAGCCACCCTGAGAGCTTATGAGAATATTTAACCTCTGGATGTGAGCATCTGATTGAAGTGATCACATTACCAGAACTTCCTGAGTTACTGTTCATCAGCTGAGTCCCAGAAACTCACTGCTATCTCACAACCCAAAGTAGGTGTCTGCTTCAGTCCTCAGAGCTACAACTACCTCAAATAACAAATAACCTTTATCTGTCAAAAAACTCCCTCCTCTTGATAATCTACTCTAAAATTTGATTGGGATATGCATGTATGTGGTGCAAGTTGCCTACGAGCAGCTACAACCTCATGGCTTCCACTCGTATGCCCATGTAGTCAAGTTGGCTATTTCAGTCTTTTTTTGGGGGGGGGATAAACTCACTGTGGGCTGCCCATGGGTGTTAAGTTAGCAATAACTATGATGCTGGTCTGGCCTCTTACACACTCATGCAATTTGACTTTGAAATTCCTTCCTCAAAGCCAGTAATGTTGGTAACAAATGTTTTTTGGGAAAAAACTCCAGCTACTCAACATAAAGGATCTAATCCGTGGAGAAGTTGCTACATCCCTTGGCCCCAGAGATAACACAATCTATTCTGGAGAGCATTAGCCTGGAATTCATAATGCAAAGCATCTAGATTTCAGAGGCGAGCTAGAAAATTACATTTTCATTAATGTTTTGACTAATTATTCTCCTACAGCCATGTAGAAAGGTTACCTGGTCTCTTAAATCTGGTATGTATCTAGTATGCTAGCAATTTTCCTTCCTTTTCATTCCTCACAGGACAGAAATTAGACATTGTCATTCCATATTATTTGCGACATGTTGACATTATAATTTAAAAGGATGCAGCAGTTCTGAACAGCTGGAGAGTAATCCTGAACAATCCTTGACAGTTTTCTTTGGAGGATGAATGCCCCTCCCTGGAGAACTGCAGTCTCTTATTTTAAACTAACAGCTAATTTTAGACAGTTTGCCCTCTTAGAAATGCATGCCACAGAGACTTCTCTACATGGTGAACAGCAGTGACCAGAGATAAGCACCCACACAGAAAAAGAGAGCGCTCTAAAATAGATTTTTCCTCTTCTAAGAGACATGACTTGTTTGCCGTATTGCCTGATGGAGCCAAAGAGAGACTCTCATTGCTGGCTCTCGCTGAGACAGCCCTCCCTTGTGCTATGCAGAGCTGAAAGCTTCTTGAATGCTGCACACGCTTTGAGACTGCTGTGGTTTACTTCTCCTCAGAGGCTTGGGGGGAATTGGTTTAAGCAGAGGGGATTTCCCCGCACCCCACCCAACAGGTTCAGTGTGCTGTGCTTGGAACCTCTTGCCCCTGGAAGGGAGCAGGAAGCAATCTGCAGCAGGGTCATGCATCACCTCCGTCTCCCAAAGGTCTTGGGTGCGATGACATCGAGCAACGGGGACATGAGTCAGAAAACACCTTGTGGAAGACGGAAACCAGTTTCATATGGCTTTGCCTTGTGGGTTTTTGAGGGAAGGGAGAAGGGCGGCCTGGGGGGCTTCTCCTCCAGCTGTCTTGCCGGGAGCAGGGGAAGCTGCTGTGCCTGTCGCACAGAGCCCCACCTCTCCTGCCATTCTGCAGCTATGGTCTAGCCTTCAGTACGGGTTCAAACACTCCCTACCGATGAGAAAAAGTCCTGACTTCACATCATCACGCTCCTGGGACATCCCAGGCAAAAGTGCATATGCTGCTTGTAGATGAGACACCAGGCAGGTCTGTGGGGTGATTTGGGTTCAGGTTAAGCATAAACAAAAGCTGCTGAAATGACTATTGCTTTGTCATGTGTCATGCGGTCTGAACAGAAGCTAATCTGGTTTGCAGGAGTCATTGAAAGGACAAGAGAAGTGGTTCTGTGTTGTTACAGGAGCTGGAGACACTGCCAACACAGAAGGGGTGCTCTCCTGAAAAGCTGGCTGTGCTCTGCAGCTCCTCTCTCTGCTGGGTACAGGAGCAAGAGCAAAGAAGGGCTGAAGGGACAAACCTTTTTGTGCCATAGATCGATCAAAAGCCCGCTGTGTTCAAATAGGTGCAAGGCTAGGTCAGACCTGAATTGTGCTCAACCACATTTTTCCTAGATTTGCAGCAGACACTAGTGTGGTCCGTCTGGCCACTGATGGTTGACTCCCATTTCACTGGGACCCCTGAGAGGCTTCAGACTGGCTCTGATGGGGCTTTGGTCTAGCCTTTACTCTGTATAAGTTTTTTTATATGCTGCACATCTCCTCCAGGGAATGATCTGCCTTTTCTGAACAGGAACCACAGCTGGCTGCAGAATAAAAATGTCTGGAGTTGTGCTATGCTGGATGCTGTGCCCTGTGTTTTCCCTGTGAGGGCAAAGTCATCACTGGTTTCAAGGACAACAGCTTGAGGTCCCTTCTTCAGCTGTCATTCAGGAGTTTGCCTCACGGTTCCTACCAGTGAAATATTTCTACCAAACGAGGATAGTGCTCCAAAGAGGAAAGTCTGACAGAAAAAAACCACAGAGTTCCTGGTTCTTATTTCTCTAATTAAAAATTACTCCCTTCAGCACTCAAAGCTCTAATCTGGGTGTAATACCTTTCAAGAAGAGAATGCTTCCCTTGCAGAGTTTAGAGCAGCAAGCTTCAAAATCCAGGTTTTGGATAGAGGTGTTTGAAAACAATTCCACTGTATCTCTTTTGTAGTTGGAGGAGCCGATAAGACATGCAAAAGAAAACCCTGTGAATGTAAAGAGACTGAGTGGACTGATATAAATCCAATTCTGCAAGATCTGTGCTGAGAGGACTTGGTCACAGGAGTAGTGCTGTTCCTGCGAAGAAGCATTTTCAGGCACCAGTTCCCAGTATAGCACACGGAGGAGCAGAACAGGTATTACCCTGTGTTGTGCCTTGGGGCCCACCGGGATGGGAGATGGAGCTGTTCGAACACTTGTCTGTGTGCAGGCACTCGAGTGAACATATAAAGCGTGTGTGCCAATGCTGAAGGGCTTACAGGACTCAGGTGTTTGCACCTGATAAAAAGCCAGGACAAGTGTTGTGGGAGTGAGGGAGTCTGAAGAGGACAAGTCAAGACTCAGTCTCTTTCCCTGAATGATTCATTGCCCTAAAAAACAGAATGTGAACTGTATTTTTCATTAAGGACCAGGTTCCCCCAGCTAAGAGAGAGCCCCAAGAGCATTTCCCCTGTACACGGGAACGAAGGGGACTGAAGCAAAGTAATTTTCTGAGGTCCTTCTGAACTTGTTCTCAAGCAATTGCTAGACATGTGAGCTCAGCCAGTTACCTATGCCTCCATAAAGAAGAAGGTAAAATACAATAAAATGGCTTAGCAGAGTTTTTAAACTCTGATATCGCTATCTATATGCCATGGAAAGTGGACAGTGGTGGATAGTAACAGTGCAGTGCCCTCAGGTCGGTCTTCTTGTGCTGAGATATAGGAAGTGTCTGAACAAGTCCAGTCTTACTAGAAACTGTCCTCTGGAGCACATCAACCCTGTTCATCATGGTCCTTCAGATTAGCTCACTGCCTCATTACCCTCTCCATCACGGCTCTAAGTATGGAGTTGATGCAAGTCTAATTAACAACCTGTGATGTGATCCAGGACACATCGTGGAAAACCATGTCCGGGCCAAAGGTTCAGTGAGTCTTGACAAGTCTGCTCTTTGAATGAGGTTGAGATCCTCTCCTAATGTCACACAAGTCTTTGCAAAACATTCCTGGGACAGCCTGATGGGGAGACATCAAGGGCATTGGGTGGAAGAAGGACTGGTGGGAAATACAAGAATACTCCTGCCTGATGGCTCCTGGGCCATGAAATCCTCTGAACTCGTCCAGCAGATCTCCCAGGACCTGATTCTACCCTCTCATCCAGTGGCTGGAGGCCTCCTGGAGCCAGTGGACCCTGATGGCGATTAGTAGAGCAGAACACTGGTGTGGGGGGCTTGTTCCTGCAGTGTCTTAATGGCCATATGTGCAATTAGAGGCATGAACAATTCTGGCCCCAAATAGCTCTCTCCAAACCAAGGCTGGTACTACTTGGGAAGGAAAAATCTGTATCTCCCCATGGCCTCAAGCCTTCCTCAGGGATGGAGCTGTCTTTACCTGTGGAAATGCATCCTAAAATGCTTTTGAAAGCCGGAGTCCTCTCCTGCTTGCTTCATCCACTGGCAACAGAAGACATCCTTTCCAGGATAGAAAGAAAAACAGAACCCCCTCCTTTTTTTCTTTCTTCTTTGCACATTTTCAATTGAAATAGCTTTGTGCAAGCTATACTGAATGCACTGCAAATCTCTTTGCATGGTTAAAGTTGATTAATTGGGGTTGGAAGTGAAAATTAAAAAACGGCAGCAGTTAACAAAATACAAATAGCCTCTCTTGGGCCTTGCAGATGATGGAGCACAAACCGAGATGCCTGAGCTGATTCTGCCTTGAGGAGGACCACCTCCTTCACCTTAGGTTAAACACTCAAGAGCAGAGATGGCTTTTGGAGGGAGGGGGTTGTCCTGAAAATAATGTGTATATAATCCTCAAGATAATCAATTTCTTACAGATGCTTTGTAAACTTTCGTGTTCAAGAGCGCAAGCCATAGTACTTTTTAAATCCCTAGGGGTTGTACTTGATATCTGTTTGTTATTTCTTAATGCTAGTCGATCTTTTTTTCCCCCTGTTTTTTTAAAGCTTGCAGCAATAAGCCTGAGACTTGCGTCGGCAGTCGCCACCACTTCTGCCATTCTGCAGTGAACTTTGTGCGCGTTTTCATATTCCTTTTCTTTACACTCCTGATAAAAGCATTATCAGGGAAATTCAAAAGCAAGCAGAAAACTGGCATAGCTAATTTAGGCTAATTAGTATGGCAGAAGCTGAGTCTTGTACTTCAGAGGTTCCCATGCCCTCCCATGTCTCCACCTGATCGCCTTGTCCAGCAGCAAACCCAGGAGGCAGCTCCAATTATATCATAACCTCTTCAAACACCAAGCCACTCAAGCTAATTTTATCCTATTAAACAGACTGAAGGATTCAGAAGAAAGGTTCTACCCCAAAAGCTTCAATTACCAGTGTCCCTGATTACCATCTTTACAATCCTATATGCTACAGTTAAATACTTTTTTGCTTAGTGTTGCTTTCTTGATTTAGATGAAAAGCGAGTATTAAGAGCATGTCTTTTCAACTCAAGCAAGTGACATTCATAAAAAAAAAGGAACCTCTCTTGTTATTAGCGTGTATAATCAAAGTCAAGTTTAGAACCGTTCAAAGACAATGTAATTGGGGAAATGTAAACATCCCCTCTCATCTGGTGGCATTTAAAGCAGCCACAGGTAACTGCCAATATAGCAGTGATGGCCAGAAGTATTAGGTCTAGAGGAAAAAAATATAAAAGAAAACAGCAGGATCTCCTGAAACAAGGAAATGTCAAATGGTGTTTGAATTAAATCTCATGTCACTAATCAGCAATAAAGACAGAAAATAACCTCTAAGGTATTGATTGAGCTGGTTCATCCTTCCTTGCACCAATAAGTGGTAGACGTTGGCTGTGAGCATACAGTCACGCCTGGTCCCAGATGTGTCTGGGCTTAGGGCAGTGCACAAATGTTCCTCCCTCTGTCCCAGTTCTGATGGTGGCCTGGAGCCACTCTCCATCCCCATGACAGTCCTTCTCTGCTGCCCATGCCCATGGGAGGTGGGAGCTCACCGGAGAAACACTGCCATTTTCCTGGCCAGTGCCTCCTGCAAGGGGGTTGCAATCTTGGCTGATGACTCCAGGTGCTGCTATAATTCAAATAATACTTGTGATCCAGGCTATTATTTTTAACAACGGAGATGGAAATTGAAAGAATATATGTCATATGACCATCAAATTAACCCTTCTCTGAACACTGAACTTGGGAGGAGTTCAGCTGACAGCAGTACCTGTTAGGACAGCATTTATATGGCAACAATATGAGAATATCTATCATCTGGGAAATTCAGTAGCACAAGTCATAGTAAAAACACATCTCACTTTTTTTAAAGTGAACTTTTTCTTCGCCTTCCGTAAATAGACTAATTTTACTTATTCCTTTTCTTCCACAGACAGTAATTGTTTTTAACAGACTTACGACTTCATATTCTTGTTTTCTTTCAGCATCATCCCAACTTGTTAGCTCCCAGTCCATCATGAGCTGGAGGTGTTTGGGGGTTGGATTTCACTTCTGATCTACTCATCCTCCCAGCTTAAAATGAGAATTTTTCTTTCTGTCTAGAAACAAACAAACAAACAATTTCTGTCATTTAACATAAATTGAATGAGTTTCACCCAATTGCCCGCTTTTTGGGCGATATGGAAGTGCTATTGTCTGCAGACAATGATTCTCATGCAAATGAAACAACAGCTAAACAAGAGTCCTCCCTATCTCTGTTTGGGCCAATTTTCTTAACGTTTCAGCAAAGCTTAATCTGTTGGCAGAAGTGTTTAGGCCCATTAACAGCTAAAGTCACAGAGTCCACAACTCACCCTGCTGACAGTAAACACGGAATTTGAGGAATGGCCTTTAAACAATGGCTAAGCCACAAACCATTTTGTCATCAAATGCTGTGAAAGGCATATAGGCTGATGATTTTCTTCCTTGGGTTACAGTGATTTGAAAGACTGGCTTCCCTCCCCTGAGTCCCCAGCACCCTCCAGGCTTGGGTTACAGCTGTTTTATTTGCCTTTCCAGCCCTACAGCTGTGGGATGAGTTATGCAGGTGTGCTCCCAACAAATAAGTCATTCCGAGGCTTCGTATTATTTATTTGTATTGACCATCTCAGAGGCCAGGGCCCAGGACAACGCCACGCTCCATGCCCCGCAGGGCAGATTCCTGGATTTATTTTAGTTCAGGGAACACTGCACCCGGGTCTTCCCCTAACAGTGTCGCAGACAAAAAGGCAAAACTTACCCTGGGGAAGAGAAATAAATGGTAATTGTTACATAAAATAAATTGCTAAATAAACCCCATAAAACTTGCATCTCTTTGGCAGGGATGGGATGAAGAGGGGGTGTGTGGACACTGGGGCTGCTCACCCCACCGTGTTTCTCAGTTACAGGCTCTACTGGGCAGTGCCAAAGGGAATCCCTTTGCACCCCACTGCCTGAATGGCACTCAGACGTATCCCCTTCCCCTGGGGAAAGATGCACAGCCAAAATGGTGGTACGTGGCTGCAACCCAAAAGAGGACATGGGCAACTTTTTAGCTGGAGTTGCTTGGAAAATACAGTTCTGAGAACTCATGATGCCAATGCCAATGCCATGCCAACACTGATGCCATGCCAACACCTCTTGCCTCTCATATGCTTTTCCCAAGCTGAGCTAGAGTGTGCATCTAGCAAAGAACTGAAAGCAATGTGTTACAGACTCTGCTGTTGTCCTTCCCATGGTGGAAGTCGGGAGAAGGTGCCGCACCACCATTTCCCACCCAAATTGTCCTCACCTGCCCTCTTGCCAGAAAACAGTGGAGAAACCAGAAGAGATGGTAAGGACTGAGGGTCAAAATAATCTCCCTTCACACCTGGCTCAAAGATCACCAAAGGCAACAGACTGAGCAAACCAGCATTAGTACTGAAGGTCCATTCCCAGATAAACCGTAAGTGCTAAACCAGGCTTCTGGTGCAGAGTTCTTCTCTACTGATTCTCCTCAGGAGAAACCAAAGAACAGGGAGGGGAAGAGAGCAGCGAGGAGCAGAGCAGGTACCAAAATGCTCTTTGGCTGCATATGCAGATATACCGTACTTGGACTTGTTCAGGCTCCAACCAAACTACGTTGCCTCCACCAGTGCCAGGAGGGATCTCCATCAGCATTATCAGGGAATGCGAGAGAAGGAAGGAGAAGAAAGATGGAGTGGGAGAGAACCGCCTGTGCCAGCAACGCAGCGTTAGGCGCCAGCCTGCAGCCAGCTTCATGGCAGGACTCTTTGTCATGCCACAACTCTGGACTGTCCGCATTTCACTCCTCCACCTCTGACATTCATTGCCATTCAGGGCAGATGAAAACACCGGGTTATTTTAGTATGGTGACATCTGGGCAACATTTTGGCGGTTCTTCTCCCCAATTTTGGTATAGATTGGCTGAAAGTTTTCAACTAAAATTTGTTTTCCCCAGTAAACTAGTTCTGTAGCGGAAAAAACTCTGGGTTTTGTTGGAATAGAAATTAAACAAAAAATAATAAAATAAAATAGATTTTTTAAAAAAGGGTGAAATAAGAAGGCTTGTGGCCAAATTCTTTTGCCCTTTGAGGTACCATTTCTTAAAATAAATGCTACAGTGGTCCATGGCAATTTTAAAAAAATGAAAATTGGTATCAGTCACCCTATTAAATGGTGTTATTCCTCCATGCCAACCTTGTTTCATTTATATCTTTAGACCATCATGGTTACAGTGACACTGATGCTAACTGCTAATTAAATGTGGGAGGAAAGAAGGCTGTGAGGCATTTTTACAGATGGAAATTGGGAACAACTCAATGTGATGTCAGTATCAGGCAGTAGGGGTGAGATGAGAAATTAATTTTTCCATAGATCCTTCTGTATAATTCTCAGTAATGTGGTGCCATATACCCACACCTGTGTGAGGAGATGGTTGTTGGATGTGGTGTTGCCTGGTGGCACACGAGAACATATGTCCCACCTCCTGGTCTGGTGCCACTATCCCTCCTTGCAGCCCTTCACACAAGTGTTTAACTACAATTCCAGCTTTTCCTTGACTTCACATTCAAGCTGATGTGAACAGATGGAGACCCAGGATATGAATTAGATGAATGAGAGTAGGGAGCATAAGGAAAGGATGAAAACCAAGAGTTTAGCGTGGAGCAGACACCTCTATCAGCAGTACTAAGGCCACAGTGATGTATTTTGCCACAAGGGTGTGACAGAAGCACTCCATGAAGGCCACTTTTGACTGGACTGAAAAATCTTTTCCCTAGTCCTCGCATACTAAAGAGTCCTTATAATTCCCAAAATACCAGTCAGAAACACCCTTTGGAAACAAAGTGAAGTTTATGCAACAATTGAGCCTTTTGATCTACAGGGCAGTATCAAAGAGGGGATTTAATCAAATTTTAAAAAGAAACAAGCAATAAAACTCAGATCAAACTCTGTGCATATTTTTGCCTATTTCTGACAGTCCTGAACATTTCTTGGAAGAGCTTTCTCTAAAATGAATAAATAAATCACCATCTTAACCCTAGAGCAGGACTCCCTCGCTCTATGTACTCGTACACACAAACACACACTCACTTGCATACACAAACAAAATGCCTACAGTAAATCAGTTTGCAAGACATGATTCTGCAAGACCCTGATGAGGATGTCCTGATGAGGAGGCATCCCAGGGTACCTGCAGGACTGTGGTGGGAGGGAGACCCCCAATGTCTGGCTGACCAAAATGAGGAGGCACAGCTGGCACAGCGAGATGGGGCACATGGAGGGCCAGGCAGGTTGGTATGTGGCAGCTGATGCAAGGCATGCTCGGACCCTGAACACCCTGTTAAAATTATATCAGGTTTTAGAGAAAAACTGAAGTCCAGTGAAATGGGAAGAAACTTTTTACTTTGTTTGCTGCTGTCTGTTGGGTGTGTGCCTTCAAGGCCAGGACCATCGTTAGGCATGCACAGTGGTTAGATGGAGGTAAGCAGATGCTGCAGATCTTTATACCTTACCGTTTGCAGGGTGTACAGCGCTTTTCAGCCTCCTCGTGGAACGATGCCTCTCATGGGACCCCCACACTTGTAGTTTTGCATCTTAAGAGGAGGAAGGGCTCATTTTGGGGAATGGGGCTTTCTGCCTTTTTACCTCTTCTCTTTGATTAGAGGATGTGAAAAGAGAAGCCTGATTAAAACCTATTCATCTAAGGACTTGGGTAAGAGATGTTAAATGAATTACAGAACTTAAAATTACTGGAACTATCGGAGAGACAGACAGACAAGCAAAATTTGGCATGTTCTGAGCACATAAGGACACATTAGCTAATTTGGAAGTTTTCACTCCTGTTCTAGAAAGTCAGAAGATTTCATAGTTTTCTGTTTTGAGGGAGGTATAAATTAAAGCTGGATATTTTGCTGATAAATTATTCTCTCTTTGGGGCTCTACCACAACTGAAAATGATCTCAGTGTTTACAGCTTAGTCCCAGTTCATCAGAACTTGCCATCGGAGACATCACATTGTATTTCTGCCTGCAAGTGAAGTCAGAGTTAATATCCCTGCGTGGTCTAGGGTCCTTTTGGTGGGCAGATGGACCTTCTGTCCCTAAACAAGGGGGATGGCTCTACTGCAAAGTGAGGTGCAGGCTTAAAGCATACCTCTTCGGGGAAAGGGTGGCATCCCAAGCACAAGGCTGTCAGCCTTGCCAAGTTCTCTGCAGGGTATTAGGAGCTTCTTTTTAGTTGCCTAAACCTGGCCACTCAAACTTTGCAAGCACAAATATTCACCCCAAATGTGAGCATGGCATGAATCAAGCAATAAAAGTTAATCAGCATCATTAAATCTGTCAGACCAGCAGGTTATTAAAATTACCACTATTCACTCTGAAAATGGGAACAAAAAATTATGCTCCAGCTTTCTGAGCCTGTTTGTCTTGTTTTCCCACACTGCTTATGAATTACTACAGTACATTACAATGTCCTCTATCCATCTTCATTAGCATTGTGAACAAATTGTATTGGGCTGTAATGCAGTGTTTTTTTGGTATTGTACGAACATATATGATGTACAGAAAATGGGCAATTTAATATGAAAAGAATATTGTGCCTCAGAATTTTTATTTTCTAAACAGTCATTTCAGTTGGGAATTATTGCATGATTTGTGCATAATTTCTCATGGATAGTTATTTAAATATAAATAGGGAAAATATATAATTCCATATGGTGGCTATCTACCCTTTCTTGATGCCTCTCCATATTTTTAATAGTGCAATAAACAAAAGATAAAAACATCTCTAAGCCACACACTAGTCAAAAGAAGATAATTGTGCCTGTATGTGTTTATTGTAATTTGAATGTGCTTCAATTAACTTTCCTCAATATTTCCCAGTTCTTTTAAAAGAAACTTAAATTAGTTTTTATTTTGTGAAATTTGTTTTCTGTGCAATGAGAAAAAAACCCCACAAACCAATGTCTTTGTTTACCTCATTATGGATACATCCTATCCAGGAGCAAAGCTCCAACTCTATTCCCAACAATCTTTTTTTTTTTTTTTTTCCATTCTCACATGCTTCTTATTATACTTTAAGTAAAAATATCAAATTTCCAGTGCTCCCTACGAAGAGACAGTTCAGCATCCTTCAATATATCACATATCAAAGTGTGGTAAAACATGAAAATGTCAGAAAAGCAAACTCTTACAGTTTTGCACTGCAGCCACTTTTAAAAGATGAGAATTTATTACCCTTTCCTCCTACAAATCATCAGGGTGACCGGAACAGAGAGAGTATATATAGAATGCTTGTTGTAATTAACCTTGAGGCTTTTATTTAAACAAGGTCAAACATTTTAACAGCTTTATAAATCAAGGTTGGGTCCGCACGGCTCCATAGTATCAGACTAATGACAAAATGCACATGGAATACATAATAAACAGCATTTATTTACAGAAAATATATCCTGCAAGCTTCAGAGAGACACACCTGCTGGCTGACGTAGCACCAAGACACAGCTCCAGCCCCAACCGAACCACCCCAAGGTGAATGGTGTAAATGTGTTTTTAGTATGTGCTACAAGGAGCCAAGCCCAGGTATGGGTAAATTAGGTCATTTGCAAGCTAACTGCATTTTTAGTGCAATTGCAAAATGACAGAAGGTAGGTTACAGTCATCCCAATATCTGCAGTTCTGTCCTTAATGTTCTCTGATTTTTATTTACTTTTTCTACTACTACTTCAGTTAGGTTTTACTGGAAGGAAAGGGAAGGAGGACATCTGCATTAAGATGAACTGTTTTTTCTCAGCAAGTAGCTACCCAGGAACCTTTATCAATCTCTAAAAATAACACCCTTGGGATTCCTCCACCCATCCATCCTGGGTTATCTCCTTCTTCCTAATAAAAAACAGCCATCAGGAGTAATTTTTTTGAATGAAGGACATCACACTAGGCTTTCTATTTTGCACTCTAAATAAACAGTAGCTTTCAAGTCGCCCACGTTCATCACTTCACTTGCTCTTCAGTGTACCAGAGTGAAATGAAGAATATCACAAGCCACAGCGCCTGACGTGGCTGCTTTACACCACGGTCTGCTCTGCAGACATCCCTTACCAAGTCAAGAGGAGCCCCATGTGGACAATAGATGCCTGCTCTACTGGTGTGACCCACCAGTCTTAAAATAGCTGGTATAATTTCCCTTAATGATACAGATAATTCCTCCTCAAATATTTCTTGGCTCTTCAGTGTTTTCTCTTAGCCCCATGGTGTAGGAGTTACACAGACACAAAGGGCTACTCATTATTCACCATGCTCGCTCTCTTAAACTTCACACCTGGGTTGCCACCACCACCTCCCAGTATGAGCTGGGGGTCCTTGGCAGCGTCAGTATGGCTGCAGTCAGGATTGACACCTGAACCTCCTCCCTTTCACCGGCCATGGTGTATTGCATCACATCACAGCCAACCAACAAAAATGCCCCGTCTCACCAGGGCCAACAGCGGGGACCAAACTGGGTGAAGAAAAACATTTTTTGGTGTCTGCGTTCACCTTTTTAATTGACTTCTTTCATTTGTTCCCCTTCTGTGCCCTCTGATTATAAGCGCTCAAGCGGCTGTTGTAACCCCCAGGAAAAAAAAAAACCACAAACACCACCACAACAACCAGTTGTGCTAAATGAGATATTTATGTGTGGGTGTTTAAGTATCCGCGTGAAGCAAATTTCTACCCTCTTCTCATTAGAATGGGAACCAGACCATGTGAGTGATGTGACCAATTACCACTGAGCACCCCAGAGCAGCTCCTGAATATTCACGTCCAATTGCTACTTCGGTGGAACAATTGGTTTGAACAGTTTGAAAAGGCAATGATGTCAAATGTGTGGAGTGATTAAACGCAGCAATGAGCTGAAAAAGAAGCTCTGTTTCCTTCCCAGGGTAATTCTGCTGTCAAATTTTGCTCTGATGGGAGCAGGAAACACCCAGATCTTATCAGGGCAAGGTGCAGCTGAGTTTCGGAGGCAGCATGGAGTGGGACATGTGTGGGAGCTTTGACATGGGTGCAGAAAGTCAAATGCCTCCTCTTCACCCCTGAACCTCACGCGTAACCACACTTCTACCCCAGGCAGCGCAACGCACATCTTGCAAGCACACTGTGATGCAAATGTAATTTGGATCAAAGATTTTTAGGGCCAAGTATCTGGGAGTCTAACGGTCCGGGTAAATGGCAAAGGCTATGTGGTTTTCATCAATATCAGCCACATTTGGGAGCTCTTCTGCTTTCTGTATAAGGAACATGTTAAGCGCACAGTCCTGCTGCTTGGTGCATGCCTATTTCTGTCATCAACAAAATGGCCTATACTATTTTAAAAAATTAATTCTCCCATTCAGCTCTTTCCTGTTTTAAAAAAATGCATATACCATACATTATAGTTCAGTAGTAGCCCCGGTTTTATGACCGAGTCATACAGATCCAAGCATTAGGAGAAACAGCATTTTTCAGTTGTAGTACACGGAGAGGTCTGTGGTTCCCAGATGGCAGAAGGGAGCTGGGAGCACATAGGAGGAGAAAAAAGTAATACATCCTCCAGGATCATATCTTATGCTGAGCCCTTGTCAGAGAGAGTGGGCACAGAAATGCTGCCCATCTCCAGCTGCTCAGGTCTGGGGCCAGCTCTGAAAACAATTTTTCTCCTCCTGGTCCCCTTTGGGGAAAGTGATTGTGCATACTCTTGTACAAAAAAAATAATAAAATAGTTTTTCCTTAAGAAGCATCTCCCACACATTTTGTGAATGTGCAAAAAGCTTCTTAAACATGATGCAGGAGGCTGAGATGAGGAAATAGCCTGTATAAAATCCTCCCTGAAACCAGGGAACTTTTTCTTTTCCTTTCTTCTTGTTTCTATGCAGAGATCTGAGCTAATTTTTCCTATCCATAGGCTCCCCCCACACCCTCAAAAAAAAAAAGGGGGGGGGGAGACTGTATTCACTAATTATACATCCTGAAAAGAATTTGGTTCAGTGTAAGATGATCCTAGTGATATGCTAATCCTTTTTTCTGCTTGGTGCAGCCTGAAGCCTGTGTCTAACATTTTTTTCAACTGTATGACAATAAAAGTTGTGGCAACAAAAGAAATAAATGGGCAGCTAAAGAAGGTATGGCTGAAACACATGGCAGACTAGTTCTCTCCTCTCCTTCTGGCTGCTCTTTTGTAGGCTCTGGTTTGGTATCCTCAAGTCAATAGCCGAAAGCCAGCCACCTTAGCAACTTAGTATGACACCCAAGCCCTCTCTCTTTACATTCATGAATAGTCAGCAAGCAGCAGACAAAATAGAACTAATCTTTTTTGACAGAATTGTTCAATTTTAGAGGAAAGGCTTTTGAGGCACCTTTCATACATTTGCAGAATATGAGACAACAATGGCCACCATCACATTTTACAAAAGGACGACCAGGGGTGTGAGCGCGCACACATGCATGCACAACAGCCATTTCGATAAAATATTGCAGCTAAGTTCAAGCGGTTGCAGGATATGCCCATTGTTAGGGGGAAAGCTGGCAGGCAAGAAAAAATAAATAAATTATATATAAAAAATCTCCATTGTTTTGTCACTGATTATTAAACATACACATTGTGATAACGTTGGATAAGGGTTATTTGTCTTGATTAGCCAAAGTTAAGAGAGCTGATTAATATCTACTCTTTAATTTCCTGTCATGGGCTGATAACTTCATCCTTTTTTTTTTTTTTTTTTTTTTTTTGGACCAATGATACTTATTGTGAAATGCATTCAATCCAGCAGGTTCTTGCCTGCATTTAAAAGCTGGTTTTGCCATTTCAAAATCCTGTAACACAGCAGCCACTCACAAGTCTAGTATGTGCAGAGAAGGACATTCCTCTTTTTCCCTTCCCTCCATTTAATGCAAGCCATTTCTCTATCTCCAAATACAGTCTGAGCAGGAAAGAGAAATTAATATTAATAGTAGTAGTAATAGTAGTAATAATAATAATGGTGATAATAATAATAATAATAATGATAAATCTACCCAGTCTATGGGCAAAAACAGAAGTTAGCAACATGGTCCATGCAGCTGCAACACTACATTTAAAATTCAGTTTACTCCTAGGAAGAGGGCTAATCCTGCCCCTGTAATTCCCTACAGCCAAAATGTACCCCCCTCCCTGAGTGACAGTGCAATGCAAAGACACTCGCACGCTTATCTTCCCCAACCAGATGGCCGACTTGGATCAATGCACACACGCCACGATCAATGGGAGCGATAAAGAATTAGGAAAACAGTGGTACATGCTCCCAGAAAGCTTGTACACTGCATAATTATTTTATGATTCTACACATGGCTACATGTGATACTGGAGTCAAGAAGGAAAAGGATAATTAGAGAGCCAGAAAGCACCCGTACTGCACTACACACTTTGTCAGTCAGCAGTTCCCACTCGGCTCAACTCACCACCGTTATCTCCTCTCCTGCCCCCTTGCAAACGAATTTAGGCAATATGTAAAATATTAGGGGGAAGTGGCTTCTGGGTTACAGAGATGGGATACAGGAGATTATTGTGTCCTGTGATATGACAGCAAAAGTTTTTGTCTGAGGGATGGGGTTGCCTGCACGAGCATCGCTTGGGGAGTGGAGTGTGGGGTGGCATCCGCAGGGCACAGGGGTACCTGTGACAGGCAGGGGCTCTGTCTGAACCCTTCTAGGGCTTTGTTGGGAGAGAGATGTATCTGTCCATTCAATAAATATAGCTGTATGTGTTACTCTCTGGGTTTGGGATTTTTTTTTTCCTGTTTTCCTCCTGGCAGCATATTTGTGATTGGCTCCTTGCATCCAGCCTATTTGCCACCTCGCTGCTGAACAGAAAGGGGGGTGGGGTGGGGGTGGGGTGGTGGGAAGCTACCCCCTACTCAACTGATCAAATGACACAGAATAAATATCAAAGCATGGATGGTTACAACTGTGAATCTGGATGCCAAAGAGCACATGACCGAGATTAGGGAGCAGAACAATGCCAGGCAGAAAGCTGCCCTTCATGGCAAGGCAGGCAGTGAGAAATCACCATGCTAAGCACTTGGCAAAAACACCTCGTCACTGCCCGACGCCACCAACACGTCCTCGCCCTGCTGGCACTGGGTGTCATACCACCCTGAAATTGCTGATGGGGACAGAGGGAGGACAAGGAGATGGGCTGCCATCAGCATCGGAGGCCAAGATGGGGCACCCTTCTCCCTCCAAGTGGCCCTGGGGACATGACCTTCTTGCTGGCCGTCAGGCTGGCGCTGGGACCTGGGGTCATGACATGGTGCTGCTGTGCATGGGGCGAGCTGTGTAGGACATACCTGAAAAGGGTTATGGAGAGTTCACTCACCAACCAGCCAAGGAGCAGAGGGGTGTGATGGAGAGCTGGAGCTCAAAGGGGAATGGAGTAGGGATCCCCATCCCTTCTGTGGCTGCCTCTCCTCCTGGGGTCTCAGTGCACACTGCAGAGATGTCATCTTTGGAGACCATGGTCCAGAGACACCTGTCCAGGCCCTTCTGCAGTGATGTGGCAGAGGAATTCACCTCACATCTCCTCCTCCCTGTTCCAGCCTGCCCTCCCAACATAAACAGGACCAAAAAGCACCTTTCAGTAAAATAAATGAACAGACCTTGTGATGGTGACGTGCGTGGAAACATTAGTTTTGAACATGAAGGTTTAAAATAGGGAACTGAGATCTCTCCTCTTGGCATTTGACTTAAGACCAGAACCCAGAACCCTTGCCCTGACATGCAGAGCAAAACATCTCTGATGTGTACTCAGACTAAAAGTTACCTCTAAAGCATCTGCACTTTACTCTTCTCCTCCCTTCAAACACACATCATTGTGTGGGCATCAAACTGCAGTGGCTTCACCGGTAGAAACCACCACTGTGAGCATATCTATGAGGCTGGACTGGTGACGACAGTGAGATGCATGACAACTCATTAAACCGGTTACTGCTGCTCTAGCCCTGAACACACATTGCTGCTTGTTCATGAAGATTTCCCATCATACTGGGTCTCGGATCAAAACACCTATTAGAGCTTGGTTTGCCCAGCAATGTTTTGTTCCACTGAAACCACATGTACATAGAATCATAGAATGGTTTGCGTCGGAAGAAACCTTAAAGATCATTTAGTTCACAAGAAAGGTCAGAAGGAATATGGCATGAATTGGGTCAATTTAAACAAACATCCTTCACTGCTGAATCAGAAATCACACAGTGTCGGTTCTCCCTATGAGGAAAAACAGGCGACTCTACCCACAAGCATCACTCTGGGAGCTGAGTGGTGCAAGTGGGTCTGACTGGAATGGGGATGAACACTGGTGGACAGGTGAGGTGAGATACAGAATGACATTAACTCACACGTGTCTTCAGCTCTTCTGTTCTGGAGGCTGGTGGCACCTGCGAGCAGAGAGATCAAGCTGATACTCAGAGGCATGCCTACAGCAAAGTGTACTCATACTGCATCTCGCTCAAGGGACCACCTTGACTGGGAAGCTCTTCTTGAAGTAGTCCTGGCCAACTCTGTGTGACATCTCACCACCTATAACCAACCCGCTCTGATGGGTGTGTAATCTTCACTGGTACCGATGGTCCAGATGCGACTGTCAAAGCAGCATGACTTTACCTGAACAGTTATGCATTGTACCAGGTCTTGGGAGAGACAGCTTTTCTAGAGGAGGTGGACAATGTATAAATGAAGTGACATTAGTTTGACCACCATGGCTGTTCCAACTTAAGCAAAAGTTCTCTCTTTAAAAAAAATTACTTTTTGGACAGATAGAAAATTTTTGTTAGGGCCTTCTGTTTCTTTTGATGTTATACTGTTACATATGGGAAAAACCCACAATATTTCCCTTCTTTTAAAAATGGCATTTTTTGGTAGAAGTTTTATTAAAGAATTATCTCAAACTGAATATTTACCCTAAAAATAATTAAAAAAACAGTTTTAGTTTTCGCACGCGCGCGCGTGTGTGTGTGTGTGTGTCTGTCTGTGTGTCTGTGTGTGTGTGTCTCTCAAAAGGATAGGAGCTTCTATTTCCAAAATTTCTCGTGAGAAATAATTGCCTCCACTAATCATTGTTTCCACAAAGAAAAGGTTCTTTAGTGACACAGGTTCTGCCTTTGGAGTTGGCATCATACTGGGTAACAGCGTAATTAGAAATAGAGAGATGTAATAACTCTCCAGGTTGGAACAGATCTGTACGAGATCAGTTTTGCCTCACTTGGATATGGACTATCCATTTCTGGAGTGCAATTTAATTACTTCTGTGGTAGCAGGTGGCAAGTTCTGCATCTCCCCTGACTGGCAAAGTGCCTCTCCTCCTCAGTCCAGTTCCCTGTGCCTTCGCAAGTGTGTCCTCTTCCTCGCTGGGTCTGCCTCTGCTGCTCAGAATTTCCCTGCCACAGCAGCTACGATGGATGGATTCTAGCGTTTGTTTTGGTAAGCAAAGTCCTGGAGCCACAGCTGCAACCAAAGCAAGCACACTGCAGCTTAGAAGGTGTTCTTTTCCAACCTGCTTTGTATTAGTCAGCCTTTCTAACACAGAATTAAATAACCTGACAGATGCCCCAAATTTTGCCAGCTGCTTTTGGTCCCTTAGGACAGGCAGGGATGACTAGAACATGTGGGCTGCCATGGCCATGTCTCCCTTCCCTTGGCCAGGCCTCTCCAGAGGTTTTGGGTAGCACACAGCTGTCTAGGCATTGACCCTGGGACAGCTGGATGTATCATCCTTCCTTACAGTGACTATGTTGGTGTCTTACGGTGAGGCTGGTCCGTGCCACTCATGGAGGAACCTGGAGTTTGAAGGCCATGCTTCCTCCCCTGTATTGAGATGGGAAGTGCAAATGCACGCTCAGAAGAAGGCTGTGCAAACAGTCTGGGGTCAACTGATGTGAATCTCAAAAGCAATCCCACCACAGAGCAGCTCACAAAGCCTCCCCAGCTGTGGATTCTTCATGGGATGGAAGCACATCCAGTGCCATGTGGAAAGAGCCCTGATAAGGATGACTGCAGGTTACTTGCTATGGACAGGTTCCTGTAAACCTATTTCCCAAAATCCACCAAGTACAAGACAAATCTGGAAGAAGAGAATAACTGTCTGCAGACCAATGCTCAGAACGCTGTGCCATGTTGCCAAAGGGGAGTGGAGGTACCTCTTGGTGACTGTCACAGCTTGTGTGTGTCAGACATCACTGTGCTGTGGGCGATAACATATGACAGTGATGTCACTCCTAATGACTTGCAGGATTTGCTGAAATAAAAGATAACTTTTACTTCTTAGCTATTGAGAGCAAATGGGATTTAAATTGTCAGAGATGCAAGTAGGCTGGTAGAGACGTGTCTTGTCTATATGTAGGGGTCTTTTTGCCTCTTGCAAGGCTAAGCAGCATATTCTCTCCCTTCTCTTGCATTATTTCCTACTTAATTTTAGGTTCCAGTTCTGGCCTTGAACAATAACACTTACCGGGGAGCAGTGCCTTGGCCTCATGGAGGCTTTCAGAAAATATTGGTGCCATCTTCCATAAAACATTTTAAACACAGGCTATTTGTTTTTAGTCTCCCTTCTGGTTTTACACCCTACAAAGAGGACATTTAATATGTACAATAGAATTAATAGGCATGCAATGTAAGCAGGACTTACATTCAAAATACACTTCCACAAAACAAAGGAGCAGCTGTGAAAATGTAGAGTCTGCTGAAAATTTTTTACTTGGGTATCACATTTGCTAAAAGATTTACTCTGCAAAGTTTTATCTAATTTCCCATTCATTCAATTAAGCAGAGAGATAAATGCCCAGATCCCAAGAGATTAGGGGAAACTATGTTTAGCTCCCCCTTACACTTGTGATCAAGACTGTTCAGTTTCATGATTATCACTATAAAGTTCATGTTCACAGGGTCTGTGCTTCTGACAGATGAACACCTCCATCTTCCACCAAATCCAGTGGGGTTTGGAAGTACTCAGGATCCCACAGATCTCTCCAGATCAGGAGGATTTAAACCATGTAGGAAATGATACCCCAGTTGGCAAAGCTAGAGCAACCTAGTTAGGATGGGTCTTCAAGCAACTTGGCATAGTGGAAGGTGTCCCTGCCCATGGCAGGGGGGTTAAACTAAATGATCTTTAAGGTCCCTTCCGAGCCAAAGCATTCTAAGATTCTATGATTCTGTGAATGGTCTTTCAGCTTTGCTGGAAGGAATGGTCAAAACTCATGGGTTACCAGAGCCATCAGTTCAGAGTCAGAGCAAAGCACCTACCAAAATCTCTTGGAAATTAATCACATGGCAAAGATAAGGCTCTTATTTTTGTCTTATAAATTTCACTTCTTTTCTTCCTGTATTTGTGTCACACAGCCTTTATCAACTCGCCTAAGCAAAGTCAGGAAGGTTTCTGAACAAAACCAGAAATATTTGTAGATGTTTTGTTGAACTTTAGTCCAGAATCCTGCTTTCTCCCCTAGCAATTAGAACACATTTTAGTCATTGGGATAATTATTTTCTGGAGTTAGCTATCCATTTAAAAGTAAACTACAGATCTTGTGAAAGCTTGAAGTCCGTGGTACATACAACAGACCCCCCCTAGAGTCAGGAATACTCCGCTACTCTTTCCCCAGAAGAGTGACAAGTGGGGTACAAGAACGACTGAACACAGAGGGAGCACAGCTCATTCTAAAAACACAGAGTTGTGAAGGTGGTTCCTGGTCACTCTTATGCATCAGGAGAAGGCATGGCTGAGATGTCCCTATGTCTCACCACACAGTCAATGGTTGGGAGCTGCTGGCAGCAGTTAGTCTGAGAAGCCTTGAGGCCAGTGAGTTCCCTGGATGAGGAAGGAACAATGGCTGACCACCACCACACTGAACCATCCAGGCTGCAGCTGGGGGACGTGACAGAGGTTTGCTAGTTCCAGCATTACTGTGGAAGCTGCAGAAAAGCAGACATGTTTCAGTTCTACCCTACAGTGAAGTACCTTTGAAGGAACTACCTTAGGAACTGAACAAACTCTGTTTAGCCTTTTTCTTCATACCTTCTAATTTCACTAAGGTTTCTTGAGTCACCGTGGGTCCTCATGCATGGCACAAACATGTAACAAAGAACTGCTTGTGCCTTATTGACTTTATGATCTAAATACAACACTGATTCTGGGTTGCAAGAGTTCTTCCTGCAATTTACACCTCCTTGTGCTTCTGTGCGTAGTGGGAATAGACAATTCCAGCACTCCACAGAACAAAGGGAAATGGAATTTCCTGCAGTCCTAGTAGACAAGACTTTTTCAGGTCCTCTTGTTCCAAACACTAACAAAAAACAGAACTGGGGAGCAGCAGCTCCTGTATAACTCAAGGCAAAGCATTTGGCAGTAAGTTTGATGAGACCACTACCTCTCACATTGATCTGCATTGTCTCAATAAGTTCTTCTGTTCATCCATTTGGTAGCTCTAAACGTCTACTTGGATTGAAAATTCTTTGAGGATAAAAAAATCTTGGGTTTTTTTGCCTTTAAAAGCACAATAATCCAGAAATAGGTTGTAGTGCTTCTCTGATACTTCTCCTACTGCTGCTACAAGTAGTGCTGTAACTGGATTTGACCCTTTTTTGATACCTTGATTAAGAATAAATTTGCAAAACCATCTTCAGGTATGGACAAGTTTGCAGATTTGGGCCTCAGAAAATAAACATAGTCATTTGATAGCACTAATATGAAATGTCCGTTCTTGTACAAAAGCAGGAAAACTTTGGAATGCTAAATAGACTTCCTTGGATTTTGATGTCTGTCTGTAAAAAAAAATGAGGAAAACAAGAAAAATGATAGAAAAGACCTAAGATATTATTCTAAATGTTACCAGGAATTTCTGATTAAACATATGTGAATACATTGTCTGATTTTAATAAGCTTGAAAACATCATCAGCAATTAACTGGCAAAACAGAATAATGTTGCATAGTCAAGCAAGGGTAATTGTGCTCATTATATTGCCTGAGATGCGGTTGATCAAAAAGAAAAACACCGTTTTCCCTGACATTCGTTTACAGTATTTAGATGGAATAAGCACTGAGTTCACAGGCATTAATCAGACAAACTGCTTCACACAGCAACTGCTCACCAACCTGCGAATGCCTTGCAGAGTGTCAACATGTATGGCGGGTCTCCCACTGGATGTGTGGATCTCTTTTTCCAAGGCTGTCAGTGTTACTTTTCCATTTCACCTGAAATATCCGTATTTAACCCTCAAGAAGCAACACCAGCCTCTTCTCATTCAGCATTGTGGAGAGAAAGTGTTGAGGGACAGCAGGGTCCATGAATACCTCTGTGAACTGCTGTTTGGAGGCGAACTTACCTCCGTGAATTTACATGGAAGGAATATGGTGGAACCTTGTTACTACAAAAAGTGAAAAAGCGAATTATTTTTCTACAGTGACATCATTATAGTCAACCAAAAATATGAAGGAGGCAATGTCTGCAGGCAGAGGGAAGAAGAACAGCTGACATAATTGGGAAAAGGACAAACTGCAGGATACACAAACCATTTGCACAGCAAAAATTTTCATAGTTTTTCTAATCCAAAGCTGAGATTTTGAGGCTTGGCTTTTGCACTACTATCTCTTTCCAGGATGGAACAAAATGCCTGGATCACCCTGAAAAATTACAACTCCCTTTTCAACCAGAGGGCACATGTGGCCAGTAAACAGTGACTCTATAAAGGAAATGCCTGCTTTGTTTGGGCCTCGCTCTGCATATGAACAAGCACTTCACCCATTCCCCTTGTCCTTGCCTCTTATTTCCATAATTACTTGCATTTATTGCTCACTGTGAATATGATGCATTTAATGCCTCAATTTATTGAAACATCATCTGCAGCGGTAGGTGCTCAGTGTTGCACCCACAGGTTTCTTTAATGGCTTGGTACTGGCTTTCTTACCCAGTGTAGCCAAACACCACGTTCCTCCAGGGATATACAACCACCTCTTCTCCAAGCCAGAAAACTTTTAGTTGTCAATAGTTGCTTAGCAGTGCCTATTTTTTGTTTTAGAAATATGTGCCAATATGATGTCTCCACTCACATTTTCAACAGAAAGATCTGTGGGATTGAATTACAGCTTTTATTTTACCTACTCTCAGTATCATGTCTTTTCAAGTTCTGTTTCTGAAAAACATTTTCTCTGTCTCAGAAAAAAGAAAGGGCATTTTGTGAAAAAGTGATTTTTTAATTTATAGTGATTCCTTTACATTTCCTTTTTGTGGAAATATATTGTATGAGAGTTGCATGTGGAGACATGTGAAACATTTTTGATATTTCACAAAGATATGCAGAGGAGACAAAGACAAGAATAAGAAGAGGTGCATTGCCAAATTCAAATCAAATCTGCATCTGACCAATAATTCACCAATGTAATTCCATCAAGGACAAGGGAGCTCTGTCAGCTTGATCTGGAGTAAGACAGTTCAAGGAAAAGGCTCTGAGCTTTTAAGCACAGATTCCTTTTATGAAAAGAGTCAGGAGGCAGCAATTAAACTCAGTTACATTGGGATGAACATGCCCTCCCCGTGCCCAGCTCAGAGACCACACACGCGCCTAATGACTCTCGGGGGATGAATGTGTCCTGCTCTGGCCAAGGGCCGGGTCAGTTATAGCCAAAAACTCTTTCAGGTTTTGGCTTGAAGGTGCAGCCCTGTGAAATACTTCGAGAGACAATCCTGTACCACATAGGCTGTCCTGATGAAGTTGCCCCTCTTGTGGTATGCAGGACATTGACCCAATTTGCACAGACCCTCGGCATTAGCATAGACCCATTTCAAGCGAGGTCTTTGAACACCAGTTGTCTCCAAATTCCATTACCTCTCTCCCTGCTGGGTTTTGTGCTTTAAGTATCAGGCAGGGGCTGAGAGAAGAAATGAAAAAGAAAAAAACCAGTAAGTTAAATCCTAAACCCAAATAATCAGACATGTTTTGGTTAGTTCTCTAAAATCTTACTTATTGCTGTTTCTCTATTTGACAGAATATAATCTGATTTGGTTTTCAGACTTGACACACAGGTCAATTAATCCAGAGGTTCATAAGTATGAATGAGCCAGAGAGAGAGGCAAACACCAACTTTTTATGTGTTTGTCACAGCACTTCATCTTTGTTTGCAGCCTCATCTGATGTACAAGCAAATTTCAGTCATCCTTGCTTGCAGGTACTCTGAGAAAACTTCACTTGGAGAGGGAAAGAAATGCAGGACGACTTTGCTGTCTGGCAGATAAGCTTAAGGGCAGTAGTAATATCTTATCCTTTGTCACTAATGAGAGGCAGGCTTGGGGCTGTTGATTTTAAGAGGAAATTTGCTCATAGAAAAATGCTGTGTGAGAGTTTTCATTCTACACTGAAAGGTAGCAGGGATTTTTGTTTCATCTGGAGGTGAAGATCCAGCTCTGGCCTGGCATGGAGGGGACTCACTGGTTTTGAAAATTAGACCATGGGTGCAAGGACAATTAAAGGAGCAAAATCCAGCTCGTCTGCTTAAAGCTTTGTGCTTCTTTGTGTCCAGCAGCAAGTATTTAAACTTGATGCCTAACAAATACAGGGAGAAAGGCTATTTCTGCTAAATATCTGATACTTTGGTGCACTCCACTATCATTACTCCCCACAAGCGAGGGCGCCAATGCCCAATGCCTGTAAAAGCCTATTTAAAGGTAGGACCTACCAGTCAAGGCCTATCAAGCCCCACAAGGGGCTCCTCATGTAGACTAAAGTTCTTCCGCTGCCCACTGTTTTAGTTGTATTCACTTTGACCAGACCACAACTACAACATGCAACCCTGAGATTGCAATTGCGAATCTGGACCTTGACTTGCTTTCGTAAAGAAGTTCTTGGGCTGGAAGCTGGAAGGGAGGGAATTTGCACAACAAGTACTTTGTAGCACGTGACTGTGTGTCACCCAATATTGTATTTCAAACTAGCAGCACAGTCTTCACTAACTGTGGAAAGATGATGGACAGCTTGCTTAGAGTAGGTACCTACCCTTGGCATAGCTGGAGTTACAAACCTGACCTTTAGTGCACCTCAGCTACTTTACATACAACATACACTAAACATGTCTGCATGGTATTTCAGTAGTGTGTACCTCCGTTCAGGTCCAGATGCAATATTTGCACTGAGACCCTGAGCACAGCATGACCATTAGCATTCACATACTATTCCCATCTTACACTGGTTCTTATGCTGCGTATGTCACTAAGCACGGTTTGCTCTTTGCAGCAGAGTTTGCTGCACTGGTTAGGTTTTCTTCAGTAAGAGAATTCTTACCTTGCATGATTCAGGTACAAAAGAAAGTGAGATTGAAGAATACACTTGGAGCAGAAGGGAGTGAGTTTTGTGGAGCTTATTTCTTCTTCAGGGAGCCAGCTTTGCACTGGCTTTCAGAGAAGTTGTATCTCTCACCCAGGGGCTCTTCACCCTATTATACAGGGCTCTCCAATCCAGAGGAGCAAAATCCTTGAGGATAGCCCTCAGGAGGTCCTTGAATGTTTTTCTCCAGCTGCCTTTTCCTAGGGCTTGTTGGACCTTGTCAAGAAAGTATTGACTATGAACTGAATTTGAAATTCTCTGAAGAGCCGCTTGAAGGACTGGAGGTACGACGCAGTTGCGTAGCTGGTGTCATTAGGAAGGGACTCGATGGCATTTCTCGCTAGCTAGAATTTTCGAAATGCTGATGGTTTTATGCACAGTTCTCTCACACTGCTGCAGTTTCCCTGCAAAATTACAAAATACTGCAGGAACAAGGTGAGGTCACCACCGGAGGAGACAGGACAGAGTCTCTGAGCTGGAGGGAAGCAGCAGAGGATATTACTTGCACACGCTGCTATAGAGGAGATTACTGTCAGGGACGACTGAGCTGAATTGACACCTTCAACAAAAACAAGACAGTGCTACAGCTACATACTCTCTGAAATCCTTTCCTCCGAGCAACAACATTACCTCTGCCTCGCTAAGATTCAGCTTCAATGAGCTCTTCTTCCTTCATAAGACTGTCCTGATGTGAAGGATGTAGCTCTGCGTGGTGGCAAATAGGAAAGGCTGTGTGTTATCTGTGTGCTGCTGGCACTCAAAGCAATGTTGCCTAATCAGTTTATCTTTGGGTTTCACAGAGATATTGAAAAAGGCCGGAGAGGAGCTGATCTTTGTGAGACTCCACAAACAAAGGACTTGGAGATGCAGCTTTATTTAGTCTGTTTTAGCATTTCACCCTGCAGTCCTGACACCTGTTTGCCACGAGAAGGCAGACCCGCATGGTCTCCAGGATCAAAACAACTAGATGAGGTTGTTAGTTGGTGTTTGGCTAACTTCACAGAGCTTGCTCAGGAGCGGGAGCTCAGTTGACAGGAGGCAATAAGCTGGAACTGATATGCTACGAGGCGGGAGGTTTCCTTCATGTCCACGGGATGGAAATGACATGGGCTAGATTAACATGACTTTGGGGGACAGGGAGGAAGAAGGTATTTTTTACATCATCCATAACTTCTCAGGTGCAACTGCGCTGCTCCCTGGGAGCAAAGACTGGCTGTTGATAGTGAGAACAAGCCATTTTGTTTCAGAAAACTGCAGATGCAAAAAGCATCTCTGCCTAAGAAGTGCAATTTGAAGGAAGGTTACTGTAACCATTCTGCATGAAGCCTGGGTTCCTCAGTGCTTTGACAGCCATTTTGCACACACGTTCTGACCACAATTTCTCAGGCTGGAAAAATCACCCACCAGGCTTTAGCCCTGCTTTTTCTCTTGGTGAGAGCTGCAAGCCCAGGTGGGGGTCAGAATCTAATTTTGGAGATTATTTGGAAGTCTCACCTTACTCATGTGCTCCTTTTCATGTCATTACCATATCCACAAAACATAGCCTGCTTTGAAAACATTTCCTACCTTAAGAATAATAGAATTTTGCCCCAGAAGATAGAGATTTTAAGAGTTCTCATGAACAGGCTGTGGGCTTACTAAGAAGTACAAGAAACGTGATGGATGAGAAACATGAAAAAACTCCGGAAACTAAATGTTGTGAGGATTCATCTTCTTGAATGGTGATTCATGCATGCAATTCCCATGAGTATTACCAGGAGTTATGGATATAAATCCTAGCACATCAAGAGGGGACTATAACCCCTAGTGGTTAGGAATTAAAGACATTCTGATGGGCGCAGAGTCTCATCTTAAGACAGAGTCACTGTGTGCATCTAAATCCCTGTACTCCGAGATGTGAATATGTTACGATCACAGTAATAACAATGACTACGCAGCTTGTTTGGTGCTTTTGAAATTGGATGACACAGACACATATTTCCAAATTAGTGATTTAAAATTGCAGGTGGCTGGAACTTTCAGTTTTCATCCACCCTGTAAGCCTGGAGATGGTTTCACTAATACAGCACTTCCCAGATGTTTAGACCCCAGGTGTGCAACAGTGTTCTTATTGATGAGATTTAAATTCCTTTTTTTCAGTACTGCTTATGATAGGAGAAAAGATAACTGCATCAGGTCATATCTTTCATTATCATGCAATCTTCCTTTCTTCCTCGCGTTACTGATGATGGGTTTAATTCTTTTTACAATGAATTTGTGGAGATTGTACATATAGCTGTGTACAGGGTATGTCCTTTCCTTGAACCAGGATAGCAGTTGTCTCTTAATCAATTTGTAAGCGCTGTCTCCATGTGCATGCTTGCACCCACAGCCATTATTTTACCAGTGAGTGTTAAAGTACATTATTAATGAGGTTGCTCCCCAACCCAGTGCTTGTCTACATGTTAGGATTGTTTCTTTTTTCTATATTTGAAAACCTTTGGATGTTGTCACTGCACCACCAGAAAGTACATTTCAAGATCTCATGGTTACTCTAATTCTCATTCATATGTGTGAGGTTTACTTCAAGGCTTGTTTCCTTGTCTAATAGGGGACAGCAAGCAATACGTTGTTTGGAGGTGGATTCATCTGTTTCGGGGCACCTATACACTACCCAGGTAATTCCATCAGGACTAGTCCTTCTAATGCATTTTAAGTCAGTCAAGAGAGACAGGCACAGTCTCTCTCAGTTCCACAACATCAGATGAGTTGTATCTTAAAAGTGTCTGTTTATCCTGTGACTCTAAACGGAGTCCAGAATAACTGGCTCGGATGATGATGGGCACACTGTAGGTGCCTGCAGTCAGGTGAGATGACCCCCACCTTGTGTGCCAAACACAGTCGTTCATAAAAACCAACACGGACCAGCCAAACCCCTGAAACTCACAGAAAAGTGGCCACAACCAACCTATAAATTAAGAAGGAAGTAAAGCCCTTTCAAATCAAATTATGCAATGCCTTTCCTGGTGCCTATCATTAATAAGCAGCTTCAAGGAACTCATCAGATTTACTCATGGATACCAAAGAAGAATTCCTGAGGCTTTGCTGTGCTGTGATGGACCGAGGCAAAGATCAAAGCCCTGTATATGTGGAGGGCAGGTGATCCACAGAGTTGACCATTTCCAGTTTTTTTTTGCCATCCCCATCAACAGATTCATCCTGCTCACAACTTTTCCAAAGGGAGAAGGGGCAGATATTTATCAAATCCACAACAGCAGTGAATACATTTCTGAGCTTTCTCCCGGAAGACCATCAACCTAAGCCCCCAAATATGCAGTAACTAGGTCAGGAAAAGTGACCATCTGACAGATAAAAATCTGGCAACCTTGTAGGAGCAAAAATTATGCTCTGAAAGAGGTACTTCCCGACACGCATACACATGAATGTATTTATAACTCTGGAACTTCCCACACTGTTGCATTTTCTCTGATTTTTTGATGTATTCCAAAGCACCCCTGAGATACTTCTAGGATTTCTAATTCAATTCTTGTTACTAAGAAAGTCAGATTGGTACCTCGAAGCGCCTCATGGTCACCAGTTTGCACCTGTGGAGGACTTTTTCTACTATATGGAGATTTGGGGAGTTGTGCGTATTTTCCTTGAAGGTATGCTCAGGTCCACCAACACTCATGGGTTTGAGGCAAGTATCCCAGGGTGAAGTGCTGTGTCCTGTGCATTCACTAAGTCATACAGGACTCACCCAGCGTTTGCCCCTGCTATGGAATGTCTGAGGCCCACAGACAAAAATTAAAGCATGTACTTTCCATGGTGTACTGTGCAACAAGCAGCAAAACAGACAGTCCCCTTCTCAAAAGACTACAGGATGGCAGACCGAAGTACAACACCCTGAAAATGGAATAAATCCATCTCTAATCACTACTGAAGTGCTGAGTTTGCAGTAGATATTTCTCTTATCAAGACCTATAGCTGGATTTGCTGATACGGGTAATTTCCCAGGTATTTACTTCCCAAAGAGGTCATCGAGGGGGGAAACTGTCTCCCAGAAGACGAAGAGCTGTGACCCAACAACTAAATAAGTGTAAGAAAAGGTCTGCCTATACAGCAAAATGTTACAGTTTTTATAATTCCTGAAAATGCCAGGAAGCTGGATTCATGATTCATGAGGCTCTTCCAGCTGCATATCCCTATGTCTGTGACACCCACCCCCCCTCCCCCACCACCTACACCAGCTGCAACATATGCCTGTATGAAAATAACCCCGATGTATATTCATTAAGACAGTAGAACTAAGCACTACCAGTGTTCAGGTTTGCCATCATGCTAACACATGCTGTATTTCGGAAAATGACGTATAAGCTGTGGAGTGCTATATTTTGCTTTTTCCTGCTATTTCAGAATGAATTAGTCTCCTAGTTATTCCACCATCATTTTGACTGCCAAGGAGCAGCCTGAATTTGCATTTTCCTTGAACAAGAACTGGCTGATCACAGGTTTCCTATATAGCCTCCTGAAACGCTGCAGCGAGTGAATTCACATTTCCTTTTTTTCCCCCAAGTACTGAAACTTGAAACTTGGCCTGGGAGTCACACTGCTGGCAGAGGAGCACTGCTGGGTGACATCTGTCATCAGCCACTGCTGAGCTGAAATATTCAGTTCCTAGCAGCCAGTTGTGCATTAAACAAACAAACAAACAAAAAGCCTTCCAAGAATTCTTCAAAAGCAGTTTGAAGCAGAAGGGAATTTGAGAAAATTCAATATGTTTTTCAGCCACTCTGCCATCAGAAAATTTTACATCAAGTATCACGTGAATTGTGCACTGAGCTCTGCACAGATTAGTTTGAATTGCAATGTGAAAAATGTCAGGCAGCAAGTCTGACTGGTCTAATTGTGGTCTGTAGCACTTGTCCAGACAGAGGATTTTAGGTGGTACTTTAATCTAGGGAAAATACCTGATAGAAACATGCCTTTTAACTGCTACAGAAAGAAGCAATGCCTGCCTTGAAAAATCAGCCAGAGAAATTCTAGAAATAAGGTAAGCATTTATAATATTGAAAGTGATTAATTCTAGTGACAAATATCCAGCAGAAGGAACTGTCTAGCTGTTGAAACCTTCAAATCAAGACTAGACAGGACATTTTAACATCACAAAATGGTGATCTTTACAGCTATTTTAAACTGATAAAATGATCTAAGGACCACCTGGACTTAAAATGCTGACTCCATGGAAGCGAAGGGGTGCACATGGCTCTATGATTGCCTCATGAGACGGACCAGTTTGTCCCAGAGCTCCAAAGCCTGGGCTGAAGAGTATTTAGGGATTAGACTGGTTCTTGGCTAAATTTGAAGCTATTGGGAAGTTCTCTACACCAGAAAGGCAGATGACATGTTAGGCAGGACATGCTTCAGCATTTTCTATAGAACCTGAGGGCCCTGGGGATGCATCTGTTTAAACATTTCGCCACCCAGCCCTTTGAGATTCAGGATATGTGGTCTACCTTCTTGATTCACCTTAGACCTGTTATGAGGTTCCAAGGATGCTGGTTCTCCCACTCTGTACCCTCTCCCCAAAACCAAAGCCACTTCTCTATTTAAACTGCAAGCTCTGGGAGACAGGGTTCTGACTCCTCCTTTGTTGCAAATTTTTTTCTAATAACATTCCTAATAGGTAAGAGCATAAAAGCATTTCCATCACCGCTTTTGCTTTCATGTGCCCTAAATAAAAAAAAAAAGGGGGGGGAAGAATTTACTTCCCCTTGTTTGGATCCTACTGCATCCCAAAAAGTGAAGTCAAATACCTGATTAGAAGGCAATGAAATACTTTTTGTAAGGAACAAAACCCTAGCTGTATTTTAAAATTGGCATAAACCTGTTGTGGGTGAGAGCATAAGTGTTGACATGAATGTGTTAGGTTGAGGTTTAGAACATCATTATTTGCTCTTATTTACCAAATGTCTTACCCACCATATTATCTGCCTTTTCAGATGTGTACTCCTTTTGATTTTTAATTGGTCTTATTTACCAAATGTCTTACTCCTTGGACTATCTACTTTTTCAGATGTGCTCCCATTTTCATTTCACCATGAAGAGAACCAACATATCGAAACAGTGATACACTTTCTCAGCATCTTGGTGCCTTTGACACAGTGTCCAGCACCTCTGCATTCCACTCCAGCGGTTTAGCAAATGGCCCTTTCTCCCTTCCGTGGTATGAGATTCAACTTTGCTATCTCCCTGTTCAGCATGTAAGGAGATTAATAAGGCATTGACCGTGATGGGGCTGAGATAGAGATACCAGAGACTGTGCCTCCTCCACACCTTGCTGACATGTCTTTCTGCCTTTGGTTTTCATGTACTGTTTCGAATCATTTAGCTCCCTTTTAAAGGAATAACTTCACAACCTGAAATTGTGTGTGACACTGCACTTAATTTCTTTTCTCAAGGCTAATTGCTGTGGTGAGCTGGTCTCATTCTCTAGATATCTGAAGCATGTAGTCAACAGCAGAGCGACAGAAGCCGCCTGGGGTATTTAGTCACTCAGCTCTAAATATGTTCTTAATTCTCCTGCTGGAGTGGGCTCAAGAAGATACTCGTCACAGCCAGGGTCCTTTTGTGATGGTGACAAAAAAGTGGCTCAAATGCCCCGCAGATGAGGCAGCCCATCACAGGCTGGAGTGTTAATGCAGGCAGGGGCTGCCTCTGGAAATGGATACCCCGCAACAGCATCACAGGAACCCAACACAAAATTCCCAAGCAATTGCCACCGAGGTAGGGCAGGGCCGTGAGATACATCTCACAGCTGCCCCCCGGAGTGGCACACCACAGCGCACACCCTGCAGACCCCAACGCACACCCTGCAGACCCCAGCTCACCGTACTGTCTGTACTGTCAGGGAGTCAACAATAAGGGGCAAAGTTGCATCAGCCACAGGATTTTTCACATTTAACCTCATTTCATGAGCATTCTTCACCTCTCAGTGGCTTTGAATTTGCAATTAAAGCCCATGAAGGTGGGAACAAAAAAGGCAACTTTTGTGTGAAGAACAGTTAACTCTGTGCAGTAGGTTGGAGGTTGGATTTGTTTCCTTATACAATAAAATCCTTTTTTTTTTTTTTTTTTTTCTGAATAAAACCCAGCTGTTTGCACTGACTGCTTAAGAACCCTCTAACATTTAATCTAAAAAACACCTCTAAATGACAGTTTGCCCCAGACCTTCTGGTAGCTGAAAATGTAGAGCACAAAGGATGTAGTTTTCTAAAAAAACAAAAGCCACTTCAGAATATTCTTGAGGAAAGCAAACAATGTTAAAAAAAAGTATCTAATTAAAAACTCTGGAGAAGTTAGCAATAATTATAGACTATCTTGTTCTGAGGTTTTTTACTATGTTTGCATAGATGTCAACACATTACAAGCCTCTCCATCATTTCAGATCTCTGGAACTAGCAAACGAGTATTAGCAAAGTATAAACGCCTTTAATATTAGTAAAAAACCCCAAACCCTTTTCTGCCCTGTGCAAGCCAGTGTAACAACAGAAAAAAGAAAAACATTGGTAGCAAATATCAATAGTCTATCCTTTAGGATACTTCAGATTATTCTGTTTTACCAAAGTTGGATTCACTTACAGCTTGAAACAGGCAGGCTGGATTTTAATGTATTTTACCCTCTTATTGTTTCATCTAATAAAAATGTCCTTAGCTCATGACAAACACAATGATGAAAACTGATGGCTTGATATGCAAACTTTGACCCACAGCGATAGCCTACTATGTCACCAGCCGGGAAAATTCCAAGTGAAAACATTTTGACAATAAGCAATAAAGGAACAGCATTCCAGGGAGGAACTCACATTTGAGGCTGACAACTAGGAGAGAGATTAAAAAGGAGAGAGTGAATTTTAATGACCTGGAATTCTCTGGAAGATACGTCTGGTGTAAGTATCAAAAAATTACAACAAAAGCCACAAACATAGTAGAGCCTGAATACTCATGAAACTCTAGAGGTCTGAAAAAAAACCCCAAAACCCCCAAACTAAATAATGTTATACTACTCCTTCACCCTTCACTGCATACAGTAATTTTAAATGTGTCTTTGCCAAATTCAAGAAGGAAAGCATTGGCTGATCTGTTTTCTGTTGCTTATGAACTTTTCTGGAGGATGCCTTCTGCCTAGTTATCCTCTCAAAGTAACTCCCTCTCTCATCTTGACACCATCGGAGCCACGACAATTCCCCTCACGCATTTAGAGTGTCAATGCCCGCTAACAAAACTGGCAGTGCAGGGGCTGGCCTTAGATCCTGCCCCCTTGGTTCCACAAAGCTTGACTTCACTATAAGAGCCTTTGGAGTTGGGTGGAAAGGCAGAAGCTGTTGTGAGGGATGACGAGCTGAAACACCACCTTCACCTGGAAAAGCATGGAGGTCTTTTTCAAATAAAGGGACAAATAAGTGACCGAATGGGGCAGGTCAGTGGCACACCTAGCTCAGTATACCCTTGCTCACATGGCCAGTAGCAGGCGCCTGACAAAAAGAACAAGCACACCACTGTGTTTCCCTCTGCATGTCCAGAAGTTGCACCCTGAAGAGTCATAGCCCTGCTGGACTTTTACCCTGTTCATTTGCCTTTGCTTCTCAGAAACTTGAACACAATTTCTTGCACCTAGTGAGCCACTTGTTTAGAGAAAGATAATGTCTTTCGCCCAAGGACAAGAAGAAGCCCACCTGAGCTCCAGTGGAATCAGTGCAAAGATCCCTGGCTTCATGGCCAGGGTCCCTGTAGAGGAACAAAGGCAGTGGGTTGATCAGCATTGATAATACACAGCTGTGGCCTTGCATCAAAAGATTATTGCAGCACAAACAAACTAGCAGGCTGCAACAAGGCTTTTAACATCATTCAGATTCTACTGTCCATACTGTACCTCCTTCCTCCAGAGGTCAGACCACACTGCTCCCCCTCCACCCAATCCCCTCTCCCACCATCCTCAGGGCTATTTAACCACTTAGCTGGAATGAGCTGCAGCTGCACATCATCCATGTCAATCAGCCCACTGCCGCTGAGGCAAGGCCACAGCTGCATGTTATCAGTGCTGATCAACCCTCTGCCTTCATTCCTCTACAATTCCCCCTTTTGGTTTTTAACCAAATAGGCTGTATCTATCATCTATTGTAGGGCCCTTGGCAGGATATGTGGAAAGGCTATTCAGGTTGAGTTAAGAAGGCACAAAGCTATGCCTGATTCAGGCTCCGCGTCTGGGTCACCCAGATGTTTTGACTCCCCTCTCAAGGGTTCTGTGGAACAGCCAGTGTCTGATGTCCTCTTGTCAATTTTAGGATCTAAACCAGGCTTAACACACCTAGCGGGAAGCCACCGCAGCCCTGCATCTGTGGAGACATGTCTCCATCCAGCTTGTGCTCTGGTTTAAGAGCAATCTAGGGGACATACACATGTACGTAGGGATAAACAAGACTTGTCAAACCAGGGCCCACATATTCACCTCAGTTAAAGGGGATGCCTCAACTGATATTATTCTAATCTTCCTTTTCTAAAAACCCAGATCTGCCTGCAAATCAGAACAGAAGCTGAAGATGTTTTGTACAGCTGAAGTCTGATGAGGCTGTTACAACAATTAAAAGCACCAGGACCCAGACACCTCAAAGAAGGCACTGCTAACTTGCCCAAAAGCTCTAGATAGATTATGAAGGTTTCTTGTGGACATTTGACCATGAAGGTGCTTGGCTTTTCTTCCCTTTACCAGATTCCGCAGTCCCTAAGCACTAGCATTTATTGAACTCTCTTTTCTTCCAAGGCCGGGGTGGTGGTGGTGGTGTGGGGAGAAAAAGAGGAAAAATTGTACAAAAACATAAATCCTGGTTTTGTTCTGAATAAAAACTAGGTCAGCATTTTCCATCCTCACTGTCAGTTTTCTGCAGTGTGTTTCATATAAAGCATCATCATTCCAGCAAAAGGTATTTATAAAGTGAGCTTTGACAAAACAATTGTATTTTTTTTTTTTTTTTTGCCAGAAAGGCTTTGGCATCTGTCACTGCTAGGAAAGATTTAAGATCTAGGTAGAATTTTCATCTCGCACAATAACTTGGCCTATATTGACTAGATATAATAGATCTGATGTTTTTAAACCCCTTGTGCAGTAAAGCACTATAAATTGCAGCTGTTTAGAAATCCCCCTCATCCATGGAAAATTTTCAGTGGAAAAAGTATAAATGTTTCCAGGATTTATTTTTCACCTGGCACCCCCACAATCCGCAAGTTCTCTTGATTTAGAGGCAAGAAAATAGTACCACAAGGGAGCTGGAGCATGCCAAAAACAGTACCCCAGGGGATAAGGAGGATGCCAAGAACACAGACTGTGGTGGGCAGGGGACATGACAGAGGTTTTGCTGAAAGAAATGAGAGAGCATTTTCACCAGAACTGGGGAACAAAGACAACTTTTTTTTGTTTCTTCATAATTTGCAACCAACTGGTAAATCAAGACCCTTTTCCACACACATTTCAGTGCAATTACACGCAGAAAAAAGTAACACTTGAAATTTAAATATATAGAGAAAAATATCTGTAATTTTCTTGCCATCTTTTTCAATGTGCATATAATCAGGACTACTTAAAGCTTATCGTGCGCACACAGAATATTTACTCCGGGGCATTTACTCCACTGTAGTGGCACATGACCCATTGCAAAGGCAATATCTCCACTTACCCTGCTCTTGCCTCTTCATCAGGAATATGCTGTGTCTGTAGCGGTCTCTGAGACCCTCACCTGGTTGGTGAAAGAGGATTTGCAAGTATAAGATCCAGCTGGGGTAGATGCTTATCATCAGTTCTCCCATCAGATCATTCCTTAAAAGCAAATATATGAGAGAATCATCCACTGTTGATGCATAAAACAAGCACAGAAGTTCTACGTCAGGCACAGAGACAAAAGAAAAATAGACTAAGAGGCCTGGCGCTCACTGACATCCCTACATCTCATTAACAGAAGTGGGGTACAGGACTGATCAGCAAGATGGGAAGAGTTGGAAAGCAGAGACATGCACGAGAGAGAAGTGTAGGAGACCTGCACTGGCAAAAATAAGAGATGGATGAAGGACCATACTCTATGGGTTTGTCTGTAGAAGCATTACTAAAGGCATCGCAATCTGGCCTGCATTTTCACTGAGGTTCTTGCTCTTGGATACAGTTAGAGAAGACAGAATAAGACCTTAGATGGAGAGGAAAGAAAGGCAGAGGGGAGCTCAGCCCATCCCAAGCTCTGGAGACAAGGCAGGAGCCAAGACACAGCCATAAACTAGCTAATCCCAAAAGCTTCATCTGAACAGTCCTAAACCAAATGTGCCACCAGAAAGTGTTCCTGCAGCCCTGTAATAGCTTGGTGTCACAGTAGCCACAGCATGTCCAGCAGAAGAGCAAGGTTAGTCAGTAAATCAAGATTATGTCAAAACCCAAAGCCAATCTGAGTCTGATTCATCTTCAAAACACTGCTCCCATGTCTTCTAACACAGCCAAATTCTTTACAGGAAAAAAAGTCTCCTCTTCCCTGGGTGTTGTGAACAAGTAAATAACCCTAACAAAATCCAAACACAATTTGGCAGGATATAATACTTGCTGGAGATAATCCTACCTGCTGAAATTTCCTTTTAACCTCAGTGAAGACTCCAGTAGACTCTAAGTATAATCAGGACAGATACCAATTCTCTCCCACTGGAAAGCAGAGCAAACAGTCTTCAAAATACTATTCTTTCATGTCTGAGTACAGCAGCAAAGGAAAAGTTCTAGAAATATTTACTTTGGGCAATTTTCTCCTGGAAAGTAGGCTGGGTGATTTTGGCTGTGGTAGGTCCCTCAGTTCATTAACAACATAATTCAGCCCATCCTTTTCAGGTGACGGAGAGCCAGGGTGTTCCCAGGTAGGAAGATTGCAGATTCCTGCAGCAGGAGTTGGTCTGGTTTCTCCTGAACCCATGGTGAGTTGGGAAGGACCATGGCAGAGCTGTCATTGACATTTCTTACCAGTTGAAATCCCCTCACTACAACTTCTGCCTTGCCACCCAGCTTGAAAACGGCTCTCAAGTGTTACAGGATGGGGATGTCTTGTTGTGGTCATCTAAAGATACACTTCACAAATAGATTGATTGTCCCAAGACTCCACAGAGTTTTCTGGAAATGCCCATTATGTTACACAAAGCATTTATTTGACTTCAATTAAAGCTCTGATCATGCATTAATTATAAAATTTGTGGCAAAACACTGAGTTCCCTGATGATTAAAGGAATGATATTGCTATTATTAATTATCATTTGTAGCATGGAAGGCTGCAGTGTGATTCCCCCTGCAGAGGTAGGTGCTGTATAAACCCTCCTGGAGAAGCATCCTTGGCCCTGGAAAACTTAGAAATCTAAACAGACAATGCAGACAAAAGAACTGCCATTATCTTCTGTTTCCAGATGGGGAACTGAGGCACAGAGAGATTAAGTGACTTGCCAACATCTGTGGAAGAATGGAGGATTAAACCTTGATCTCCTGAGTCCAAGTCTGGTGTTCAGTCACCGGACCAGCCTTCCCACTCCTGCTAATGTGTTATTGCTATCATCTGCTCAGTGGTTTTTCCTACCCATTTCTACCTAATCCCTTTTCAAGGTAGCCCTTCAGGGACTGTTACTTATGTGGGTCAGGGCTTGATACAGCCATGCCAGAGAAGGACATGCTGTTTCGTCGTGTGGGCACAACTGGCTCAGCTGGCAGGTGCTGCTGTTGGGTGGCATCGCAGGGGCAAGGACTTACAAAGTCATTTCTAGTTCAAGGCAGAAAAACCCACCACAACATCACTGGGCAGCAGGGCAAGAGGAGGCCATTAGCTGTGGCTCCGCTGCATGTGCAGTTCTCATCCTGGCCAAGCCAAAAGAGCACGTTCATGTAGGAAGAAGGCTTGTAAGATGGGGCGTAAGACAAGAAACCTTGAAAGCTGCCTACTGGATGGATCCTGCACTCTCTAGTATTTATTTCTTGCGCTGCAATACCACCTGCAGGCCCCAGTCCAGGGCTGGACACTGCAGAGAAAAGATCTTATAACCCAAGGGGGCAGGTCCCAGCCCTCAACCTCCATGGGAGGCTTTCTGATGGCTAGGGAGGGTTTGGACAGAGCTCTGCGCACACCGTCAGACAGGTGTACCCTGTGCTGCATCACTGCACACATTGTCCAAACTGGTCCCCTCAACACAACCAAATGCCTTGAAAAAAAACCTGCAGGGAGGAGGGCTGCAAGGAAAATAAATTTGAAAACGGTCTCTTCAGTGGAAAGCTGCAGGTCCCCGCAAGGAACCAAGTAACGACGCTATTTCCCACACCGTTTGCAAAAGGTCAAAGCTTTGTTCTCCGCCGGAGAGCAGTGCCTTGGCATGCAGGCCTTAAGCGGGTCTGCCCCACTCCCCAGCCCATGCCAAAATGGGGGGTGAGGGTGGAGGGTGCCACCGCCAGGCCCTTGCCTCAACGCCTGTCACCCCGATTGCGGTGGGCGAGAGATCACAGGCAAACGGCGGTAGCTGCTCAAGAGACATCAGATGGCGTTGGAGCAAGGGTAATCCATTTATTTTTAGAGAAGTTTTTCCACTTGGAGATCATACACACTGCAGATCACAGAAACACATGCAAGCATGAAATTTCATTTTTAAGAATTCTTTTCCTGGGGCTTCCATGTAAAGCGGCAGTGAATGGGAAAAACTATAATCATGACAAGACAATTACAGAGGGGTTTTTTGCTAAGCATGAAACTTTGGAAAAAATGTTTAGGGAAAGGGGGAGAAAAATTTGGCCAGTTGTCTTGTTCCAGTGAGGCAGAATTAGACATCACATCACATAACTGACTTTTTAAAGAATGATCGGCTTTAAAGTACCCAAGAAAAAAAATATTGTTTGAGTTTGAACTACTTTTCCTGGTTTGGTTCTTCTAGTGACACAGCGTGTATGCAAATGTGGAAACAGTCTGCACCCTCCTAAATGCTGCAAAACACACACCCTTGTGCTTTCAGCATGAAAGGACTGCGAGACATACATTAGGATTTGCAGGATTATGGTGAGAAAGCAGGAGTGATAACTTTGATGTTCTTTAAAAAAAAAAAAAAAAGAGAAAATAGTGAAAAGACAGAAAACCATGAGTGGTTTTTCTCTTCTTGGCAAAGCCCCCCAGGAAAGAGCTAGCATGGAAAATGAATCCCCTCTCATCTTCCAGAGAGGCAATTCCTCCCCTTCCAGCCTAAGTTCACTGACATGGCTGTGCAGGGAGCTCAGACGCTGCGTGTCTGAGCCCTGCTTAGCCTGTGGATAGAGAGGTTAGTTTCTACAACAGGCAGCCACATAAAACTTCTTAAGTAGCAAACATTCCCTGTGAAATAAATATCTATTGTACATCCAGAAATGCAAAATAGAACTAGTTTGTGATTGGTGAGAAACGCGTGATCGCCACCTCGATGGTCACATAGATGGGAATTTAAACTCTGGGGAAGGCTTCTAACTTGTTTCTTGTTAAAGCCAGTCCTTTCTTGGCATAGGTCTCTTCTGATGGAGCAACAACTGCTTAGAGGCTTTCACAACTGCCCTATTTGTAGCTGCAGCATCCCAGCGGCTTTAAGAAATACAGATTCCAGTAAAAAACCAGCACATCGATTCACAGCGGAGGGAATCAAGATGTTAAAAAATTACTCTGAAACTTTTCAACTATTCAAGAGACAGAGGTTTTAGCGTTGATCACTGAGGAGGAAAATGGCATAAAGCAGAAAATCTAAAAGGGTTTACCTCGATTTTGTAGCACTGCAGCACTCCTTTGGGTCTCTCGTCCCTGTATCAGGCAACACTCAGCTGTGATCAAAGGTGGGAGCACCCCGCTCAGCTCCTCCAGGTCTAGAGACAACACAGCAAAATAATTTGTCAAATTGTCAAAACTTAACAGACATGGTAGAGGAGCAGACTGGGGAAATTTGGATAGACTGTGCCTTCACCCAGTCCTAATCTCACCACTGGAGGCTGTAAACATGATGGGTAAAGTGACAGTCTGGCTACAAATCTGTCTGGCAGCTTCATTAGACATCTTTCGCCTGACTGATTAAACTGCATTTAAGACCCACTTTCATTTTTTCAAGTCTTTTGTTTAAATTAAAAGGTCATGTTTTCAAGCGAGTGATCCGCTGCCCTCTCCAGTCTCCTGCCACAATACAGTTACATTAGTACTAGTGTTGCACAAAGCACTGTGAATAAGATCCACAGACACCAACAAATGTTGCAGCCAGCAGAGGTTACAGAAAGGGGTTTTTGTCTGTTCGTTATATGCCACAGCAGGGATACAAGCTTGAAAAGTCACCCAGACTCAAACTTGGACTATTTCTGCTGGGCACGGGGGGACTTGCAAAGAGGACTTGCTACTTTTGCAAATTTATTAAAGCAGCTGGGTTTGCACCGTGCACCTCACTCCACCTTGCTTTTGCTGCTGCCTCACCACTCGGGAACTGGAAGGGATTTCTGGTGGTCAGACAAAAAAAAACCCAGGACCTAGGATTTGGGGTCTAATGCTGCCAAGTGCTGAGTGCCATCTGTTCCCACTGGCTCCGAGTGGCCGTGGGTCTGCTCCAGAGCTGACGGGATGGGGCCCCGGCACGGCGGAGCCTGACGGCGCGGGGCAGCTCTCCAGAAGATGTAACATGGCATCTTGGGAGCGCTCCCAGATTACACCTCTGTGTCTCTGGCCCGCAGACAGACTGCACTTAACCTGCCACCCCACAGCCAAAAGCTTCTCTGAGCTCTCAGAAAATAGCAAGTGCACTCAAAGCTGCGAGCGATGTCCTGGCTGCACTTGAGACTTACGTACACTCTGTTTCTAATTCATTCTGGGGAGGGAGTCCCTTATTATCTGTGCTGGGAGGTGATCAGGCACTGAGCATCGCAGTTTGTTATGCCACACTGATGCCACTGACTCTGGCCTAAAAAAATTCCCCAGCCTTGCTTGCAATTTTCATTAGGTTTTTGCTTGGCAGAGGGGAGCACAGAGATGAATAGGGGGGTCAAGACATGGAGCAGCCATTCCCTAGAAGGGTGATGGCTGAGCTGTCTGCTCCTCTCAGGTGACAAGCAGAAATCAAGGGAATTGAACAAAAGGACTGAAAACCAAATGGTGGGTCACTGCCTCGGAGGAGTCCTTGCTTCCCGCTGACAAGTTTAACTCCAGCATGAAAAGGTCAGCTCGGTGCCTTGTACCACAGCCCACTTTACACTAGGGGATGTAGACATTGAATAATTTTTTCCTGGATAAGGTGAGCCTTTCACAATCACTCGGCTGTAGATGACTGTACTCTGCCCAGTGACCTGTTGTGCCCTGCTATATCCCCTAAACTACAATTCTGTTAACTGAGAACGTTACAAATGTGACATAATAAACTGAACTGTAGCTTGGGCTGCAATATTCATTGTGCCCTTGTGTCTGACATGCTTCCTCCCAAGTCTTTTTTGATAAATCACATTGTATTGAAACTTTGGCTGTGAAATTGTGCACAAAAATATATTTGGTGGAGGGTTGCTTCCCTTCTTTTTCAGGTACAATTGAATCCTCAATAACCACTGAGGGTTTCAGAAGTGGTGGTGAGATCAGAATCTGCTGAAATAGTGTTTCCTTCAGATTGAAATGGGATTTGATCTATAACAGGCACAGATACATACTGTTAATGCAAATACAGTCTTGGCTGTCTGCTGCATTTTTCACTTATTGCAAGGATGAAAGGCTGGTTAGGTAAAACATCTACATTATTACTCTAAAATCAAGCTGGCTTTTCTGACCCACCAGCATGAAGCTGCTGAAATCCTATAGTGTAACATTTGCTTTAGGACTACATTTCTCTGATCGATGTGCCTAAGATTCACATGCAAGTATTGTCAGGAGAATAGACCCTTTAGCATTTAAAAGTAAATCCTTGATATTTTTATCTCATATAGCAAGTCCAATTATTCTCCTTTTGTTCTGTTCCCTGGTCAAAAATCTGAAAGGCAGACAAGAATCCAGAATACACAGTAAAATTTTCCCAGTTGTGTGAATTGCTGTAAATAAAAGCAACAAATGTGATCCAACAACAAGTAAGAATATCTTGGGTATCAACAGGGCTAAAGCAGTGTTTAAGGTTTTTCTGAATGGGCTTGCTTTTGTAAAGCCAGAGGATGGACATTTTGCCATTGAGTGTTCATTTATAAAAATGAAATAAGTAATCTTTCTTTCCAGATACCTAAGAGAAACTCTTCTGAATGACCCTTTCCTTTTCTTCACACAGGCTATGGTGTTGGTTTTTTTCACAATTAGCTGACTATAAATAGGCACAACCATTCCAGTAAGATGTCAGTTTGTGCTGCCAACAATTATATCAGTTATCCAGGCCCTTACGTGTCATTTAATACCTACTTTCATAGAGGAGGAGATGAAAAGAACAACTACAATAAGATGCAGTTAATTATGGATATGTTTAGAAACAGTCTAATGAATAATAAACAATGTTTTATTTCCTCCGTCTATGACACAGTGGCAAATAATTAAGAATCAAAAGAATTCAAAGTATTAGGTAACAATCAGAGAACTTGTGCAAGATTTTTTTCTGCTCAGGTTTAATTGGTTCATTGTTCCCATGAACTATAAACCACAGGGTTGATAGCGGTGCTAAAGTTTACTTCTATAAAGGAAGATTAACATATTCGGGAACTTTACCCTAATCCTTGTTTTGCGTTAACTCAAGCAGATTGGATTAGTAATTCTTACCTACCACCCACTAGAAGAAAACGGGTTTCTTTTCTCAGACAACTGGCTGTATTGTACCTTCATGTGTATTATCTGCAGTGAAAGCATTCTGCAGAAAGAAATAATGTGAAGTGAAAGGGAAAAGAGTTTTACACTGTGATGGCAAGAAACAATTGCTGACGATGCAGAGGCTGAACTCTACTGAAAGGCTAGACCTGTTCCTCCCCAATTCATGTGCTGTTATTTCAGGCGAAATAAAAATAAGCCTTCCCCAAACTTCTCATTCAGGAAAATCGTGAAAACCGAGGAAAGTTGATTTACTAGTTCTGATCTGGAGACCTGTGGGGTGCGCTGGCAGCAGCCCAGGGAGGAAGCAGAACTGGTTTTGTGGTTCAGCCCTGCAGCGTTGGCTGTGAGTGCAGGCGTTGCAACCCCCCCGGGCTGCCGCGTGCTCAGCCCTGCCGGGGAGGGGGGCAGCCATTCCGGGAAGCATCCCACCCCAGTATTCCACTGGACCCGTGGAAATACCCCCTAAAGAGTTAAACCCAACTGGTCTCTCCCATCCAACTGATATCCCATTTTCACTAATTGCCTGAACAAAGCCAGGTCCTACTTATACTGAACGCAGCACCACATCTTCACTGCAGAAAAGAAGTTGCAAAGGCTTGCTCTGCTTGCAGTTACTTTTCTCCCAACTTTCTCACTTTTCACAGTCTATAGCCCAGACCCTCCTGCTTCCTCTCCATACGCACAAGAGCTACCCCTTCATTCCAACAGGAGCAGGACAAAATCCCAATGAGAGATGAACACTGGAATTGACATGAAGGCCAGAAGTAGGACTTGATACTATGCAGGTTTCTGTGAAGTTTGGTAAGTCCTAAGCAACTTCCAGATGCTTCACTGGGGAAAATTCCCTTCTTACATATACGAACACACTTAGCCAGACCCCATCAACAAGTTAGGCCAGGAAATTTGAGGAGGTTTTGAATAAGCAGAATTGAAATATTTTGCAGAGTATTTATAAGTGCTCTAATGCCCTAGATGAACTAAGCAGCTCCATGGATCACATACAGAGGACCAAACCATGCAAGGCCATGGAAGAGCTCACCACAAGTGATTGTTTCTGTCCAAGCTCCATCCAACTGCAAAACTGAAACTCCCACAAAATGTGGCAGCAGCACATAGAAGCAAATGCCAAGGTATAGAAAGGCAACTCTTCACCTTTTTGTTGATGCTGGTTGCCTCTGCACCTCAACACAGCTGATGGTCTTCCCATAATGATGGCCAAAAATTAATTACTGTTTGGGTGGTTTCTCTCTTTTTTGTATTAAGCAATGATTATAACTTGGGATAGCTTTACAAAATATTAAGTTGCCAGGACAGTAGGAGGTAAAGATCTAGCAAACATATGTGCCCTAAGCATTGAAAAACAGTTGGCAAGAGCACAACTAAAAGGACAGTCTTTGTGCTAAAGTACAGTGAGCAAAAACAGGGGTTTCATGGGCAAAGAGCAATGTCACCTACTAGCTGTATGTGCAGGAGCCAGCTGGTTAAATGGTGGCCCATTTTAACCTGGATTTCTAATTGGACCTCAGTAGTTATCAATAAATCCCATTTACTTACTAGATATCACAAAACCCCCTTATTCCTGCTCATTAGCAGAGAGGATTTTAATTAACTCTGCACGTGGGAATGAAAGAGAGTACCTTGAAGAAGCTCCAGCTATTAACCCTTCATTCCAGTCCAGTGCTGTCTCAGGTGGTCCAGGAGTGACTCTTCCATTAAGCCAAAACTGGTATTTGGGAAGGCAGAAAAGTCCCACCAGAAAGAAAATCACAGAGCAAATACATTGGTCTGAGGTACATTGCTTCAGTATCTCAAAGGTAAAAGGAAAAGCACCCCTCACAGACTTGTAACAACAAGAGACACATGAGATTGAAACCTAACTCTTCTTGGTTTTATGAAGCAGACAAGAAATTCCTTAAAAGTCAATTTACTGTCCCAAAGGAGGTGAGGGCTGTGTGCCTGTCTCTGCCACATCTATGGAGCCACAAGCCCTGGTGCAGCTCTGCTCACCAGCCCAGGTGCCTGCAGAGCATGCACCCTCCGCCACCCTTTGTGTGGCTGTGGAAAGTATGAATTTTGGGATGCAACATATACACAGTGCCTCACAGCAGGATCCTGACCTCTCATAGACTTGCTCAGTACAATTTTAAAGCTCATTAGCTTATAGCCAGAGCTGTAGGGTGTTACTTCCCAGTGCCCAGGGAACAGCAAGAAAACCCCAAGGGAGTCCCAAGGGTCCTGCAGAACTTGAAACAAGCATTTCCCAGGGGATGTTTGGGGGATTTCAGGAACATGTACGTGAACTACCTTTGAGCATTGCACTGTTATCCCTTGAAACCTTTTTCTTTCTGGGGAAACCGTTGCTCCTCTGATATCAATAAAAGAAAAATGAGAAGTGGGTCAATAAATTACTCAGATGCTTTGTACTGTCTGTTACGAAAGCTGCCAGTAGGAAACTTCTACCTTTTTCATGGTTTTCCACCAAGCTGTGCAAAACACACAGCATATCACTTACTGTTTGGGATTTTATGAAGAAAAAAATAAATAGAGCCTCCAAGTACTAATTTCAAACTGTTGTAGTGAACTCTCCCTTTTTTTAATACATAATAGAGCCTTTTGTCCTCAGTTTTCCATCTGTTTGCTAAGCATTTTTCAGTTGAAGGCTCAATTAGGACAAAAAAAACCCTACACAATCATTCAATTCAAAAATTAATTTGGAGATCAAGGGACTGACTTAGGCCTATACCAGTGACTAAAAGCGATTCAGGCTTTGTCACATGATCCAAGAGAACTGAGCAACAACAGTTTAGCTGCTTTAATCCTGCTTAATTTGAGTGCAAAGAAATTCACATGTGCTACTAAGAACATTTTGTGAGTACACTGCGTCCATTTTTCTGGGTCCCCACGTCCAAAGACTTTGTTTCATTGAGAGCTCATGACATCCTTGATTAGTAACCCCCGTGCAGACAAATGAAACCCACACAATTTTGCAGGGGTAGTGAGTAACCTACTCAGAAAATACCCTGCCGAGGAAGAGGTGGTTTCAGATAACACATTTTACAAGCAGGAGTGTGAGTAAAACCAGCACTTTCAGGGAGTTTGGCAGTGAAGCAGGTCCCTCTGCGCCAGGGGTTATATAAAACAGAGAGGCCATCAATGACCCAAAGAGTATATCTCAAGAAATAATACAGCTATGTCACAGGAGGTCTTAGCTATATATATATATCTCACTGGTTTTGTAACTTTTTGTGCATGCTTTGCCCAAGCTGTAGGGTCATTAGCAGTGAAAGGTTACCTCCTTGCCAGCTATCACCACCTGGCATGAGTGTGTGATCCCAGGGACACACAACGGGGCATCAGCCCACCTGAAGCTTGGCTACAGCTTATTTTAATGGGGACAGCCAAGCAAATTTTCATTAGATGAAGAAAAATTTGCAAAAATCCCACCCGGCAAACACACATGCGCACATGTACTCTTTCCCTCTCTAATGCCTTGTGCGTTTGCTGGTTTTGGAAGAACTTAATTAAAGTCAGTTGTGAAATTTCCAAGGAAAGAAAATGTAATCCCTTACAGTAAATGTGCTGTGATTGTTCTGGGTTCACCCTGTCTCTCCCCCTTGACTGGTTTCACAGTGAGACAACATAATCTGAGAGATCAAAAAGCTGAAACTGGCCATGCTTGCTTTTCGTCCTCCCTCCAACAAAGCAAAAAGCAGTGGAGAGGACTTGAACTGCTTGATCCAAGCAAGGAGCCACGCTCATCCCTGGATCTAACAGTTCTCCCAGTTCACCAGCTCACTGTCCAGTTCACACAAACCCCATTCCTGGACACAAAGATGTCTCCCAGCAGGAAACCTCTCTTCCCAGCAGCATGACTGCAGAGGACAACTTCTGATACTGTCCTGGTTTTACCATCTGCCTACAAGGGAAGTGCAGCCTTCCTAGTGCAATCCCTAGATGTCTGGTGAGGAGTCCCTAGGAGCTGCCATAAAGTGGGTGGCAGCTCTCCAGCTTAACCTGGAGAGGACAAAATTGCGTCTTCAGCCAAAAAAAGTATGCTAGGGCAAGGGGATGAAAGTAGGGTGAGGAACCCAAAGGAAACTCCTGGGCAGCAGCCCTGAGCAAGGTGGGACAGGATGGCTTTGTGCTCCGAAACACATATTTCTCCTTTCTTGCTCCCCTGCTGGGATCCAGATTCTCCAAGCCCATGTTTCTAGGTCTGTGACTTGTCTGGCTCTGAAGACACTGATTTTCCACAAAATGTGCAGGTGCAGATGTAATCCCACTTCCAGTCCTTGCACCGCAAGCATCATAGGCACATAGCTGGGATTTAGCATGGAGAAATCTCAACGGCTTCTTTCTCCTTGCCTTTGCTTTAATTTACAGCTACATCAAGATCTGTGCTTAGCTGATATTCTGGGAAAAAGTGCCCAGGCGCAGCCATTCACAGGAGTCAGTCCATTTAAATTACAACTCTCTGAAATACAGGAAGGACGATTAAAGAAACAACCAAACAAAAGCCACGATGACAACAATCCTGCAGCTCTGTTAAAGAAAGAAGATGTACAGAAAGGTCTGCATTGGAAAACCAACCAGTTCAGCATCAAAGAGAAGAAATAACAAGCAAAGCTTGCCCTCCTCCCCTTACCCATGCAGTGTATTTTATCTAGTCGGAGTGGCAGTGCTGGCGTGGTGCCAGGGATCTTGCTGATAGATCCAAGCAGTGCTGATTAAGAAATGTAACCAAAGTAATTAATGATGGGGGAGGACTGACTCCTGGTGCTGACGGCGGAGCTGGGATCTGACTCGTTCTTTGCAACAGTTAACCCCAGAAAGAGTCAATTAGAGCAGGACTTCCCAACCTTTTGCAGCAGACGCTCTCACTTTCAATTAAAATGGCTCGCTAGGAACCCAGAGCAGCAAGTTTGAGTCAGCAGGCTGCACAGAGCATCAGGCTTCCCATGCCTTTGTAGTTTCTGACTGTATTTCTGTGACATGCCAGTTTTTAATTTGCAAAAATATTGTCTGGATTTCACCCAGGATTTCAGATGGGTTTCAGTGTTCTCTGTTCTCTGTTCAATATTCTGGACAAGGTTCCAGCCTTTCCAGTATTAGCAATGGCACTTGCCCTGATTTTCAGGGCAGTACTTGGTTCTCCCTGTATTTAGGGCACTGCTGTCAATATGTTAAAAACATGTATGTTAATGCTAGGTCAATATTGTGGACACTGTAGGGCTGCAGCTGCTCAGTTCTGTCTTCTGGACAGATGCAGGTCTGTCGATCCTCACATCACAATGCAGAGTGGGGTTTGGGGTGCTGAAGCTGATTTCACCTTCCTAGATTCATTATTATTTTGGTTCAGGTATTCTGGCTAAATTCAGTAACGCCTCTAGCCCGTTTCCCTCAAGAGAGCAAAGGCATGAGCTAGGAAATCTGGGCTGAAAAGAAAACTTTCACTTACTTGTTGCCTTTTACATCCTTTGTGTCAAAATAATATCTGAGAGAACTGCAAAGGAATCAGTCTTTTTAATTTTTCAATGTATTTTAGTAGCATTTTTTTGTTTCTTGGAGTAAATCTGAGTGTTACGAAACATATCTCAATTTGCCCCAGCAAGTCCAAAAACCTCAGGAGCTTCTGACTCCTCCTGGCTGGCCCTACTGGCTCTGCTGATGAGCAGACATGGATTTATCCCTTGTTTTCCTCTACTTTCCCCTTGAACTTCCAGACTGTCCATGTCCTGCTTAACAGGCAATACGCAGAACTCACCATGAGATGATACTGAAACCAGGCAGAGGTTTAAAATAAAGGCTGATTTACTGCACGCTGGAGACTGAGCCTCTACTTCTCTTCTTTCAAGCTCCTGTTGCCATTTGTGGTGGAAGTCTGCAGGCAGCTTCCATACAGGCAAAAGCTCTACTGCCTTGCAAGGAGTCTCTGTACTGTTTCCTTCACAAGGGGGACTTTATCTATCTATCTATCTATCTATCTATCTATCTATCTATCTATCTATCTAGCTAGCTATCTATCTATCTGTCTATCTATTTAGCTTTGGTTTACAATCACGTAGAAAGACTGCACTGTGCTAAGCATCAGCATCATAGTGGAGAGGTAAGATCTTAAGCTTTATCCTCCATTTTGGTCCAGACATAACCACCCTAAAAACCTAAGCTGCTGAATACTTACCCTATTGCTGGAGGCACTCATAGATTCAGTCTCCTTCCCCACACCCTATTTTCAACACATAAAACCAAGGTTCGTTTTCATGACATTCTTTTATGATCTTCATCTCAACTGGAGAAGACATTTTCTAGCCTAGAGGGTAGAGGCTTTGCTTTATATTGTCAAAAGCAGCAAGTTCAAGTCCTGTGGTGAGGGTCACATTTTTTATAATAAACCCTTCATATCCTTTATTATCTCCTTGTTAAATGGTTCAGTACATTAATTATCGTTATCATCCAATATATTTTGCACTGAATGAAAATATTTCAACAACGCTTTTGGCTGAAGAAGCAAGACATAATATACCATTTTATGAGTAATTTTCATGAAATTTTGCATGCATCCAGATCTTGTGAGGTAGGAAACATACTTTGTTTGAACTTTATAGCCTTCTCATTCAGTTTTCATTAAGAATTTTTCCTTTAGTTCTCAATAGGTTTCTCTGGCATTGAGGGAACAATATCAGAGCCCTCCTGTAGCTAATTTAATATCTGTAAATTTCCATGCCTGATAAGAGACAACTGTGCAGACGAATAGAAAAATACAACAGTGAATGTGGGAGAACTGCTCCCCCCACCCCCCACCCCTGCCCCGCAAATGGAAGTGGAGACTGCAAGATGCTATGAAGTGATAATCATTGCAAAAAGTTTGGCTTCATCAGGTAAACCCACTAGCAGAACAACAGTGATTATTATTTGTCCTCCAAAAGAAAATGTTTTCTAGTGGAGCTTTTCACCAGCCCCTGTTCTGAGCCATGCTCACATGCATCCCCAGCTTGCTAGAGGCACCAGTTAAGGACAGCTGTGTTTCCAGGCCCAGGAAATAGTTTTCTCTCTCCCAAATCAAGCCTCTGACCTATATGCATAACTTTACTCCTCTCCTCTAGACAACCAACCTCCAAACCAAGATCCAAGCCACCTTGTCCTTGTCAGTCCTCCTGCCACAGATTTCATGACAGCTTACTTAAAAAACTTTTGCATTCCCTCTCTGAACTATGTACGACACAGTTGCTCCCCCTCATCCTCCTCATCTCCCTAAGCCCAAACTCCAGTCCCTATTAATTACTCTCCTGCCCATCCTCCTTGCTGCTGTGCTACTCTTTCTCCTCCCCACCCTGCTTTCCTCTACTCCTGCTCTCAGCCACAGGCTCTGAGGAGCAAGCAGCAGAGTTTGGAGTTGGGGGTGGGATCAAGCAACTTCTAGAAGATGCCAAACCCAACTTCTGTGGACGAGCAGCATCCAGAGCAGCCACATAACACGGCCCACCTCTTGTTCCCTATCTTCCCACACCACTGCAGGCAGTCTAAAGCCCTGACCTGTACACTCACATGAGTCCCACATGCTTTGGTGGCCACTTCAAAGGCTGAACACACCACCCTGGACAAGAAGCAACCTACAAAAAACGTAAAGAAAACCAGCAGCTTTGCGGTGTCTGATGCTATTGCACTCTCCACAGAAACTCCACCTTTAGTATACATATTAGTTGCAGCTCTAGAGCAAAAATTCTTCTTGCAACAGGTCTGCTCCACAACAGCTTGGGGAAAGAGCCCCCCTGGGAAGGATGCTCATGGGTCTATCGATTAACGATGTGTTTTTAAATCCTTGCCTGCACAACATAACTTGTCATGAACACTCCCAGCTGCACAATCCTTTGATGCAGACATCACGCACAAGAAAGACTACACTGAGATAGCGGACAGTATACTGTGGGGGTTTTATGAAGGGGAAAGTATGTGGAAAGACCACAGACCTTGCTGCACTTAAAGCATCCCTCCACAGCAAACTGAGCTGGATTGTAGAGAAATGTGAGCTGAAGGGAGCAGAGAGGGTATAATTCTGCTCTCGCTGGACCAGCGAGGACTGGTCCTACAAGACAACCCATCCTGTCCAGATGGGATTGGAGCCTAACACTGGGCTACCGGAAAGACAGGACCTATGGGAGGAAATAAATTCCCCTGAAGCCATGGGACCAACCATGGTGCTGGTCACCAGGACGTATCAACAAGCAAATTCTTTTCCAATCCTGCAAATACCCAAAGCCCTGGCACCCGCAGACCTCACATCTCTAATTAGAAATGGTGATGAATACTTCAATAAACAGTGCAATCCATCATGTTCAGGACATAATAAAGGGACACGGAGTGGAAAAGAAGCTTTGCCCCTGTCCTATGTGCCATACTGTATGTGTTTCACTGCAGGGAAGCATGTGCTAATTTCTTACCTCTCTGCTGACTGCACTGTCCTTTTGCATAGTTGCTGCTAAACTGCATGAAAGGTATTTCTAATCTCGTGACGGTGACTGAAAAGGGTTGAAGGACACAAATTAAGTCTCATAGCAATAGAGCAGCTCAAGAATGGAAGGTCAGCCAGTTGACTCTTCCCAGAATCCCCTGAACAATGCAATTATTCATGAAGGAAATTTCAAATTATTTTCATTAGACTTCTGTTTTACCAATCTAACCAAAGTGATTAATTAGGGATTAAAATATTTACTCTGCACATGCTGCCTTGGCACGGCACTAGAATATTTAAGCATTGTGCTAAAAGGGTCAGCTGTCTCCAGTACTGTTTGGAATTCATTCTCTATTTTCTGTGTAAAAGGGCATTGACACTCATGTCTATACTACACTTAGGATCCCATTAGGGACACGGAGAGAGAAATGAGTCTCTCTTCCTGCCCTTGTAGCTGCCCCAAGCTCCCCAACTTCTTTACTGGGCTACTTCAGCTCAGAAGCAGACAACAGCAGCAGCAATGACTGCAGCACGCCATGCAGTAGATTTAAGGTTCAACACCTATTCCACAGAACCAGAAAGGAGGGAGATGTTTGTGAGAACCTGGAAGGACCAGCTAGAAAAGAGAATGTTGGGGTGGAAAACAGAAGAATTGGACTCAGATTTTGACCCAGTTATGGGTATCCTGCACAAGCCTGGCCAGTTTCTTATTCTAACTTGTGCCTCATTTTCTTAGTTTTAATTTGGGGCTTGCCAGCAGCAGGGTGAGAATTTGTCATGCTAGGTAAAGAAGAGGGGTGCTTTGATTTGGACCTGCCAGGGAACAAAATACTCTTCCAGTGAGGTTAGTATGTGACCCAGGGGAAGGTGGCACTATTTCATATTCTGGTGTGGATATCTCACAGAAGTTTATCGTTACCTGAGCTTTGAGTTAGTGTTAGGTACAATGAACATACAACTAGGACATGGTGCACACTGGAGTGCAAACTTGCATTAATGCAGGGATTTAGGAACCTCAGCACTCTAAAAACAGAAACATGGACTTACCCAAAGTGGCAAATGCTTTCACTGGATATGACATTTAGAGAATGGACTGCTTTGCAACTCCCTGTGAAACCATGTGCTGGAAATGCCTTGCTTGCTGCATTCCCTTTCCAGAGCTGCAACCAGCAACCCCAACCAGAGCCTGGGGCAAACGCCGATCGGAGCTGACCTTTGGAGGCTCCTGGAATTGATCTGTAATTCATCCCTCAAACCAGTTCCTCCAGCTGAATCCAAAGCAACTGGATACGTAACAAGGAAAGAATCCAAAAAGGGTGAACATGAGAGACCATGCAACTGATGGTGCATCAGGCCACGACGGCTCAGGCAGTCTGCACAGGGACGGTTGCATTTGCTTCAGCATGGAGGGTTCGAGTGGCTTTGCTGGCGTGGCAATCTGACACATCCCAAGCAAGTATATGTCTCTGCAGGATAGTTAAAATGCACGGTACCTCAGAGCTGGCGAGTGTTGCCACTGCAACCTCACCAAGATGAAAAAGATGTATAACAGGATTTGCATTCCTTTCCAGACTGACTGCTGCAAGCAAACATTTCAGCACTTATTTGTTACCAATATTGTTAGAAGTCTCAACCCATTTCCTGGCTGGGGCATGTTTCCTCGAGGGGACTGAAGTCACCTGTCACTTGCTTTCTCATGTTACTTAATCGTTTTAGTCCAAGCAGTAAGCTGCCAATCATATTTAATATTTAGTCACCTTGAATGCATTGCTACTGATTAAATAGACTGCTATTTCAGTAAACAACTGATGAGAGAATACTTACAGCTTCATCATAATTATTCCACCAGATATTAAAGCATTATTCGTATGTAAGTCGAAAGAATATTTAGGTCTTCTCCTATTTATTTCACAAACAACATTTTAATTGCTGCCATATTAGCAGAGCTATCAGGACTAATTGGATAATACCCCTTCAAAGATCTTTCTTATAGCAACCTCTTTTGCTTGCATGCTTTTAAAGCATCTCTATTTTTTAAGATCTCTGCTGATTCCCCACAAAGAAACTTGCTCTTACGAGTTTATCAGCCAGGCACATGTGTATATATATATATATATGTATACATTTGAGATCTGGTTTGTTGTTTGTAATACAGTGAAAACAAGTGGCTCCTGCAAGAGGGAAGAAGAGGATGATAGGATGAAGCCTGTACTGCAACTCATGGCAGAGGCATGAATGAAAAAACCAGGTCTTCTGAGAGCATCTGTGCCCTTATCCATAGTACATCGCCTACCTTGGGCAATGCACTCCTGGGAACTTGGAGGATCCTGTTAAACATCCTTGAACAATTAATTAAGAAAAGTAAACACTGTTAGTAGACTTAAAAGCAAGGGTCTTGCTTCCAGCAGAAAATGCCTTACAGGGTCCACAGTCCAAGAAGTGTTGGAAAACTATGGTGTACAATCAGATTGAAGCTGGGCAACAGGCAGCAGGTTTTGACAAATTCTGTGTTTAATAGTCCTTGCACACTAATGGTAAATTTATTGAGTGGGCTTGCCAGGAAAGGAGACATTTCAGAAAAGTAAAGATGTTCTATGTCACCACCATCTTGGCAGGACCTTCAGGCCTTGCTTCTAAAAGGAAGGTTTTGTTTAGAAACTCAGCTAGGGCCATTTTTCAAAGGAACTGATAACAGATGTTTTTGTTTCGCTTCAGTGAGAGAAAATGAGAAATTGTTACTTAAGGTTGACCCAAGCATTTCTCCTTGTTTCTTCCCACCCTACTCACCTCCTCTCCTTCCTCCCTCACAGTTTTTCAGTTTGACCACTGAACTGAAAAATTAGTTATTCTTACAGCTCTATTAAAGGATGACTTATGCCAGGCTACTTACAGAAATACAATCTAGCCAATGTATATTAATTATCTCTGTTCCTTATTTGGTTTTCCCCTTTTGTTTCACATCCATTCCATCTTTTGATAATTTCAAAATTCCGAAGTGCTCACAGGGTGCCATGGGTTGCACATTAAGCAAATATGTGTATATTCAAGTAAAATATGAGCCCTAGAAACACTAATAAAACAATGTTGAAATTTAACCAAAAAGGTAACATTGCCTTATCACTTCCTAATCAGAATACTGTTACACACAAAATCTTTAGGCACACATGGTCTTCACTGTGCACTGTGATGATTATCTGCTTCAGAAACCAGCCTAAAATGCAAAAACTTAACCTTCAAGCAGCTGGTTAAGAGGGGCAGCACAGAAGTAAAGCATGAGGAGTGCTTATATTGCCTTCTGCTTCTTCTGCTGCCTTCTATTTGTCTGTCCTCCCTGAGGTAGCAGCAGAAGACATCCAGGGCCACTGCTCCATAGCCAGCAACAGCCCACCTTTATGCACAGAGTGAGGCAATTCCAGGTTTGGAGCTGTTTCTATTTCCAAGAAATAGCAAATTTGAGCAAAGGAGAGCACAAAAGTGTAGCTCCCATAGAAGAAACTTGTGAGCACAGGCAATGGCATGGTAGGAAGAGATATCACATGCAGTTAGGGAAAACCAGGACAGTCACAGACAAGATCCAGCAGTTAGGATAAAAGCATCAGCTTCTTTTTGTAGCTCAGTCGGTTCTTTCTGACTTCTCAGGAAAACTTACTAACCTTACCACCATGTTGTGCAAATTATTCAGCCACCAGGGTAGGGAACACATGGCTTGAGAAACAGCATAAAGTGATCGACAGAATTAATTTTTGACTAGAGCTAACTGCACCTTGCTCTTCATTTGTCTCTCCCCATCCTCTCAAGGAGGTCTGTGCTTTGATCGTTCTCTACCGGGGTCAGCAGAAGAACTTGAAGTTAGAGAAAGGCAGAATTTTAGCCTGGGCTGAGAAATCCTAACTGCCTCCACTGTGGACCTGACTGTTGGGCCTGTGCTTTTCATGGCCACAAAGCCGTGAATGGATCTGTCCGTTCCTCCATTAGAGACTACATGTCCAGCTACGAACCAGCAAGGCTGCAGGGTTCACTGCGGATGTAAAACCAAAGATGAAACAGCTGGAAGGAGACACGAGGCATTCTTGGTCTATGGGATCCAAGCTGGGAAAGCACTTCCAGAAGAAATTGCATAAATGTAGGGTCCAGCTGTGTGTACATCACATCGTAAGTCATCTAATGCACTTGGAAGAACCTATAGTAAGAAACTCCAGGCAATGTCTTGTATTGTTGCAAGAGTCAGGAATGTTCACAAATCCCACCAGCTACTCCTCCTTGCTTGTCTCAGCCACCGTGATGCTGACCTTTGGTTCAAATCATACAACCAAAGGATCAGATAAGTTACATTGCATCATCCTAAGCAGTGTTTCAGGGTATAGAATACACCTACTGTTCTTACGAAAAAGTCTTACTTTTTCCTCTTGTTTAATTTCATTCAGATACATGGAAACATTCACCTCCCAGCTCAGCTGAGAGAGCTGGCAAGTGCAAACATTAAAATGTTCAGAACATCTTAAAGAGCAGAGTTAGAGCTTTTTATTGTTGTTTTATAACTTTGCGTTAATCAACTTTTTATCCATTGACTCCCTTGCAAGTTCCAACCAATATAATTAGCACTATCTAAATTAGTTATCACTCAAAATTACTTCCTTCTTGGAAAAAACATTTTTATTTTAAAATTATAGGTGTTGCCATAGGCTATGCCAGAACTATATGCATGGCCACGTTTTAAGTAGATAATATTTTTAATCCTAATTAAAAAAATATTCCTCCCCTCCATAAAATGTTAAGATTTGTGAATGACCTTATTTTCATTTTGATAGACACATGGTAAAAATCAACTGATTTTCATTCATATACATACTCTGCACCTTCCATTGAAACACTATATTGTTCAGCTAAGCTCTTATATAAACTAAACACACATTTTCATTGTCAGGTTCATTGCACACTTGACAGAGAGCAGAGAACCTGTATTTCCAAAGGTTTCCTATTTCAGAACCTGTTATTTACACACTGCCATCAGTAAGCAAGACTATCTTCAAGTAGTTGCCAAACACCATCAAGTCCTATTGATTACGATGTGAAGTGCAAGTACATCTGATAAAACATCTGTCAGCTTGAAGCAGCGTGAGCCATGAATGGAGATGCTAAGGTATCAAATCTTCCAGATTTGGCTTTAGACCCAGGACCTGCCCAGGGTGGCTAATGGTTCTGGGTAACCCAGCTGAGCCACTTCAAAGAGACCAAGCTCAGTAGTCAAATGAAGCCCACAAGATTGTTAACTGGCTTTGAAAGTATTGGCCGTGATGGAAATTTTTGGGCCCCCAATTTGGAAATACTGCCTGGAGATTTTATACATCCTCACATTGCTCAAGCCATTGGGAGGTATGCAAGCTCAACGCTGCTGCAAAAGAGCTGTTTATGGATCTGCTCTGAGCAGGTTACAGGAATAGGCTTTTGCTGTTGAACTCCTGTTATCTTAAATCAGTGTGAAAGGGGGAAGCTACTCCTTTGGAGCCCCAGCTCCAAATCTGAATGTAGCTGACAGCCATGAGCTACATGCTGTGTTCTTGGACCCCAAGGAGAGGAGATGTTCAGGGGACAGTTTACAGGCAGAGAACGATAAAGTCTCTTTAAAGATCCCATTTCTTTATCCCTTGCTTAGGGAAAGAAACATGGGATGGGGATGCTGCAGAATAGCCTGGATTCTGAGTATGGACTCCTTCAAACACAGAAGAAGACCGGGATGAAGCACAGGATGGAGAACATTGGAGGAGACTTGAGCCAGACAGGTTTTGGGCACATGGCCGGAACATTAGCTGCAGTGCCTCACCAGGGAAAGCACTAGCCTTACCAAAAGGCCACTTTAATTCTTAGATCCCCGTGTCCTGTAGTGCTATACTGCAGCACAAGGTACCCAAACCAGCTTCTTTACTCAGTTCCCACAGTAACTCACTGCTATAGCAACATCCATCACAAACTGCCCCTTCCATGTATTCATCCTCTCTCTCTCCCCTGATGTCATGTCATAGGAGTAAGAGTGGGGGAGTGGGAGGTGCAACAGGAATCAAAGTGACCTTATCATTTAAACGTATCATTTGAAATTTGTTGAAGAGAAAGCTGAATAATTTCCCACAACCTGAGGGCAGTGCTATCTTTCATCCTGACTTGTTCTGCTATTTACAAAAAACTGCATAATTACCAGAGCAAATGCCACGTCACAGCCTGCACCTGCTATGGGCAAGATAGAGAATATGTTCCTGAAAGTAATAATCAAATAAACCCATCCATCAATCAGCTTCATCTAGTTTTGTAGCTTCTGTGTGCTTTAAAAGGAGAAAAACAATGCATTTTTGCAACCAGCTTTCTCCTCACATTTTTAATGGCAATTATTGCATGTAAACTAGCTTTTTTAAGAACTATGAAGCAGATGGGTATGGTCTGAAAAAAAACCCAGGCAAATACACCCACCGGAAAATCAAAAAGATAAAAATGCAAAGTCACTGCGTGTGTAGTTGTCTGTATGCTATGAAATGGTTCTTTTTTAGCCTCAGTATCTGAATATTCCCAATGGAAATTTTATTATAAAAGACAACAGGTTGTTTCAGCATAACTGATCAAAAAATGTGATTGCAGTTTCAGGCATGGTCCCATGATGTGACTGACAATCCCAAGCAAAATAATTATTTTTACCCAGCAGCTCACTCTCGATTGGAAGGGCCATCCAGGAGGAGATGAAGATGCTTGAAAACCAGGGAAGCAGTGAGAGGGTGAGGATGTGAAGAGAGGATTGACTGCAGGGAAGCATCTTCTCTTCTACTCTTCACTTCTCCTTCAAGCTATGCTACTAATGCTGCTACCAGATCTGCCAAGCATGGTGTCCCTCCCAGGCTGCATTCAAAGACAGGATTCAGGCTTTCTCTGGGGCTGTAGCACTTTCCTGATGCAAAAATTCATCCTAGGCCAGGCCAAGGTAAGAGGTGGGTGCTGGACCTTCACATAGATGACACAAAGGATTGATGCTTGGGCTCAGACACCTAGCCATACCCTACATCTGTCCACCTGCATCTTTCTACATCTCTTCGCTATGTATTTTCCTCTCTGCCAAACTGACATTGGTGGTGCACATTCCCTTTATATTGGGCTTTAACATACAACTAGGATGAGCAACTGGATGGGACATGTATCCTGTGCCACCACTGGAGAGAGTCATATGTCATCACTTGTTCTCTGTCAATGGAAAAATTTACAGTAATGTTCCATTCCACATCACAATTTTGGAAAGTTGCATGCAAGGTAGGGTTATGAGGATTAAAGGGGTGGAGGGCTCTACTTTCTATTAAGGATTGCTGACAAAAAAAAAATCTGTTAGCAATTACTAGATTAATAGATGTTTTTTGTAAATGTCTCATGAATTCTTACTGAGTTGAGTAAGACAATGATCCCAGTTCACAAGCCCACAGAGCACTCTGGTCTGTGGTATTTACAGCTGTGGTTTGCAGCTCTTTTTTTCACAACTTTCATTGCTTACAATTTCGCTACAGTGGTCCAGCCCCTGCCCAGTGTATTTAAACCAGCTGCCAATATTGTTCTTCTTCATTACCTCCAGAGACCTCTCAGAAGTAGTTCTTGGACGACTTTGGAAACCCTTGCTTTGGACCAAGCAAAATAAGCAAATCTTGACTTCAAAATGCTAATTTTTACTGCCAATTAAGCCTTTACAAAGTACTGAAGATTCAGTTCTTGAAACACAATGTAGCTAAAAAACATGTTTGAAAAGGCACCACATCCTAAATGGGAAGACGACAGAAATTATTCAAGAAAATCTCAACAGATGACTCCTACAGGCAAACAGACCTCAGGAAATACCCTTCATAATCACCTCCTCAGACAAGAAGGAAATGACTTCTAGAAGGATTTACTTCCTTTTCAGTAGCCTAGATATTCGGAAACTCTTCCTGAGATTTGCAGTGGTTCCTAGTTAAAGAGTAATTTATTGACATTCCTAAAAGAGAATGCTTTAATTCACAAAATATTATTCATCAAAACGCTACAAAACTGGCAGTTTTATTCTGATCCTAATCTATAAAGCTTTTTGTCTATCTTTAAAGCTATGGTTATCTTGAAGTGCTTAGTCTCATATTCATTGCTTTTATAATTGGACAACATAGAACAATGGGAGATTTACTAGTTTATTAAGAACCAAAATGAATGTAATCCAATATCACCCTTTGTTGAAAGCCACCTACAAAAGAATTGCATGAGGATGTGAAATGAATAATCTTTCTTAGTTTTCTCCTCTTGAAATCACTATAGTGCCTTTCCAGAGCATAATAAATGGCAGTATGTTGTGGGAAATTACTACCAGTCTAACCAGGTAAAAAAGTTCAGTAGATTTTTGGGAACTGCTTATTTCTGACAAATGTTTTCACAGAGGAATCCTTCTTTTTAAATGATCCTGATAGTCCAGGCTTAAGAAAGAAAGTCTTAAAATCAACAATCTGGTTCTTGGACAGATGAAAATATGGTAATTCAACCCAAACTCATTTGTCTTTTTCTCACCATTTAAGATGGGCTTGTGCATGGAGCAATGTTTCTAAGGTGGGGAATTGAAAATTATACCAGAAAAGGCAGGGAAATTCAGCACCTGGAAATAACCCAGAAAGAATTAACTCACTTCACAAGGTCTAAATCATCCTCTGCACTAGTCTCATTAGTTCTTTAAAGACCAGCTGAATGAGCAACACTGAGCAGGAGTCAAATCTTCAAGGATAAAGAGCAATGAAAAAATGTGAACACCGTGTCCCAGTGATGTGTCAGAGTTTAAACCAAATAGTCAAACAAAGGGAATTTGAGGCTTCCTTGACATGGACAGAACAAAATTTTCAAGACCTGTGTCCTTTCTAGGCTGGGATGAAGCTGGAACAGGTTGAAAAAAATTTCACAAATCCTGTTTTGGATGCTCATGGGCTTTGACTCTGCAGTGAGCTCAAAAAGTGTCTTTTACCACCTTGGCCTCCTGAAACCTGCTTTAAATCAAAGGATCAGTTTTCTGTTGCAGTGCTCTATTACTGTTCAGCTATACCATTAGTTACAATGTTTTCTTCCCTGGCCCTCAAAGTGCTTTTCTAAAGGAAGAAAATGGCACTATGCCTATTGTACAATCAGAGAAACTGAGGCACAAAAAGACTAAAGATTACTTTCTCCTTGTAGACTGGAACAGATCAGTGCAAACTATTAAGAATCCTTGTTGCCTGATACAAGGAAAGGTCTGTTCTCTGAACCAAGCGGTCACCAGGATGCAGACTGACCTTTGGGTTTGATTTCAGTGTGTGTGCTGTTTCTTCAGCTGTAAATCTGCCCTGCTGACTGGGTGAACCACACACCAAAGAGGTGTCAGGAGGTCAGTGCCTGATGACACACATGACCAGTCACATATATGTTATACTACTCCCCGAAAAGTCAATAGTAAAACAGCACTTGACTTTCCCGAGTGCCTCTTTGGATGATTCAGTCATTTCTGCATTACAAGAAATTGTCTTCTCCATTAATCTGCCTTTTCTTACCCAACCCGAGAAAAACAAAGCCATCCATGCCCATTTGCTGTGTTTTGTGTTCCTGGGAGTGCTGACCATCTCCCTGCCAGCTCAACCAGCTCTAACCTTGCTATGTAGCTTCTTGGCTTTGTCGTAATGCAAGTAAAAAAACCTATCAAGCTACTTGGCATAGACCTTGGAATAGGTACTGAGAAGGAAGGGAATTAGAAAAGAGAGGTTTAATAAGTTAATTCTTGAATTTTACTGTGTTTAATGTCGTGTTTGTGAATAGCTCTTATTCTTACCTCACTTTCCTGCACCATGAGCTTGGGGGAATAAACAGGATGCTGGTGTCCATGAGAAAGATGGGAGAAATCTCTTCCTCTGCCGGACAGGGTTCAGCTCCTCACCTCCAGGAGGGCTCAGGGCTGATGCATCCCCAGCGAGCTCGGAAGAAAGATGGGAAAGTCTCAGCATGCAGACTGGCTCAGCTTCTCCTTCCCCATCACTAGTATTGGAAATAAGCATCAACTGCCACCAGGCTGGTGCATTTAAATCCTTTCCATGCTGAAAGTCAGAGGTGACATGCTGGGATTGGTGCCAAAGGCTTCAGTGACCTCAGCGGTCACTGACAAACTGATCCTATGGGATCTCCATGCACTTACACCTTGCAGAGTACGGGGCCGGTTCTCGGAAATGCCTCAAAGGGGGACTATCACTTCAAGCTCCCTCAGGCAGATCATACCTAAGATCGTTTATCAAGTTAAACTTTACTCATTGGCTTAAAGAATAAATGTTATTGTCAATTTCTCTGCTTTACTGCAGCTAATGGCAGGGCAGGATGTCAATTGTTTCTTTCCTCAGGACTTACATGCTCTTCTGCTTTTCCCCATAGATGCTTTTTTATAAAGAGTAAAAAATGTAATGAATAAATTGAAAAAAAAAATGCTTGTAGACCCAAAAGAAAGAATGCATCTATTATAAAATAAAATCTCTTTTAGTAGCTATTAGAATGCATTAAAAATATTCACAGGACTCTCCCCTCCAGTTATGTTGCAAAAGCCATGCAAATAATAATTGTGGCTAAGTGCACTACAGTGACAGTCAATATTGTACTTCCCAAGCTAGTACTCATTATTCTTTATGGAACTCATGCATTTTGTGAAAGATCAAAAGATTTACATATCATATGGAGTGCTTTAGGGAGTGACTTGCTGTGCACTTTAAATGCACAATGTTCCACAGCCATTTAAATACAGATTTCGTTTCCCTTCTGTGTGATATTAAATTTGAAAAAAAGAGGGAGAGAGAGACGAAATCGACTTGGGTACCTTTGTTCACATCATGAAATACAGTTTTAATTTGGTTCCGATATAGAAGTTTAATATTTTTATAGGATGTTATTGAATAATCTGTTAGGCTCAGCACTGGCCTTTGCTCAGGAAAGAGATGAAAGAAATAATTATTTTTTATTATGAGCATTGCAGGCAAAATCTTCCACTTTTCCATGCCCTGCAGAAGAGGACAGACTCCGGCACAACACTTGGCCTGCCTCCACCACCAACTTCCCTGCAACCTCCCCCAGTTAGTCTGGTCTGTGCTTGTGGGTGGAGGGTAACAGTAATGAGGAAGGAGCTGCAACCTATTTCCTTAGTACAAGAGTGCAAGAAAGAAGGAAAATACCATGACTTCTGTGCTGCCCCAGGCTGTGAGAGACAAGGCAGCATCATTCTGCCACAGCCTGCTTGCATGCTTTTGGGTGAGCCACTGCACACAGGTTCCTCTGTGCAACACAGAGATAAAAGCCCTTTTTTACCTTGCCAGGATGTTGTGAGGATAAAGAAATACATTAAGGACAGTGGAATGGTCAGTTACAATGGTAATACGGCCACATGGCTGTGTAGAGGGGCTTTGAGGCCATATTTGCCATGTCTGTCCTCTACTCTACACATTCATGCTCCTGAGATCTGCCCTTTAGAACGTGCCTGGCTGTGAAAGGATCAGCTGCTTACACTAGCCTCATCCCCTCCATCTACTTTCTCTGCCCCTGAGGTTGTGCAAAAGTCACAAAGGTGACAAAGACAGGGTACTAGGTCTTGGGACACGGGAATTGTCAGGTAGGGGACTCTTCCTTGGATTTTTCCCATCTGAATGTGAGATGGGATCTACAGTCAGTGTAAGCTACACTCCTGGGAGACCTGGGAGTACACCAAGGTTGGGTCCACTCCTAAAAGTAGCTTTTTCAGAATGGTCTTTGTGACCAGAAAAGGATCGTAAATGAACACCATTTTGAGGTAGTACCTAAGGGAAGAGGACAACAGTCTGTGTCATTCTGAGTTGCAATGGGAGGAGTTGGGCACCACCCGACAAGCATATCTGCATTAGTGATGTTGAGGAAATATATCCCTATTTCTCCTCTGAAGGAAGAAAAGAAAGGCTTCTAAACAAGTAATTAGCCCTTTATTTCTATGGAAGAAAGAAAGGGTTTAATGAATAGGAAATCTACCCAATTTCTTTGCTTCTGGTACATTCTACATTATTTTCTGAATGAAGCAAATGGAAAACCTCTTTAATGAAGCATAACTATGTTGTGATTAAGGCTTATTCTGTCTAAATATTGACTCGGATAACATTTTCTCAGGACGAACAGACCATAACCCATGAATCTGGCATCAAAGTCAGGAAGATTAATAGGAAAGATTAATTTTCTGGTTGTATGAAGAGAAGCCTGACATGGCCAAGGCAACAGTCAGAGATTTTTCTCATTATTTATGAGAACCAGCCAGAGAGTTTTCAAAAGGCTGTAGCTTTCTTGTTCCACTGGACATTTGAAAGCTCAAGGAAAGAGAGCCCTGTCTCTTGCTGGTGAGCACAGAGACAGGAACAGAGTGGCAGGAATTTCTGTAAAACAACCCTGTTGTCTTGGAGCAAAGATTAACCACGGAGTCTTGCAAGCCCTATTGAAGTACAACCGCTGGCTCTTTGACCTACACCTGCAGGTAAAGGCAGAATAAGTCAGGCATATGGATACTAATCCTGGCCTAAACAATCCAGAAAGGAACAGGTTGACTGGTGCTTGGGAAAAGAAAAGGGTAATTAGAGCAAAGGGTGCTTGGAAAGTTAGATGAAAAGGAAAAATAAATTGTTTTGGACATAGTTGGTCTTCTGCCAACAATGTGATGTTTTCTCTCTCTCATTCAAAAAGCACAGGTTTGTGTTTCTTTAATCAATGAGCTTTATTCTCAATAAGGGTCCTGTTGTGAGGGAAAGAGTGTGAAAGATTTTTGTTTTAGCCATTGTTATATACATTACGGTCAGACCCAGAGACCCCAGATCAAACAGGATCCTATTTTGCTGAAAAATAAACAACAGGAGTGAAACTCTGCCCTACAAGGCTTACCATGTGGTGAAAAAAGGCACACAAAAGGGGTAGTATACTACAATTCTGTTTGTTGGGAGTTCAGACCTTTCCATCTCTGTCTGCAACCAGCAAAACAATGATACGTCACAGAGAAATACCACCTCCAGGGCTAATCAACTGTCATGGATAAGGATAGCATGGAAATATGCATAAATAGACAGAAGATGATTTTTTCCCACAAACACTTAACAGAAAAACCTTCCTGGGAAGAAAAAAAGCTCCCTGAGAAAAGCATTAACTCCTTAGTCCAGGGGTGGAATTTTAAAAAATTATGCCAACAGATGATTGTGTCAAACAGAAAAGCAATGAAACTACCACAGCGGTATAGGCACAGCAGTGCACTGCAGTTCAGCTCTTGGCCTGTCTGGTATTTACTGGGACAAGGTGACAAGTTGAGGGAGTTACAGGAACAATTTGAACAACAATTTAAACTTCTGACATTTAGTTGCTCATTTTAGCTTTCAAAACTTTTAAAAAGACAAGCTTAACATTGGGCATAACTCTAAGTGTTATTCAGGACAAGTGATGGATTTACACCCTTCAGGCACTTTAGGGGGAAGATTATCTAAAACAGATTCTCATTACCCTACAACTCCATGTTTGTATAGAGACAGCTTTTAATTCATAGAATCATAGAATTGTTTAGGTTAGAAAAGACCTTTGAGATCATAAAGGCCAACCACTAACCCAGCACTGCCAAGCTCACCGCTAAACCATGTCCCCAAGAGCCACATCTACACATCTTTTAAATACCTCCAGGGATGGTGCCTCAACCACCTCCCTGGGCAGCCTGTGCCAGTGCTTGACAACCCTTTCAGTGAAAACGATTTTCCCAATATCCAATCTAAACATCCCCTGGTGCAACCTGAGGCCTTTTCCTCTTTTCCTATCTTACTTGGGACAAGAGACTGACACCCACCTTGTTGCACCCTCCTTTCAGGCAGCTGCAGAGAGCGCTAAGGTCTCCCCTCAGCCTCCTTTTCTCCACGCTAAACAACCCCAGTTCCCTCAGCTGCTCCTTGTCAGACTTGTTCTCCAGAACCTTCACAATCTTAATTGCCCTTCTTTAGACATGTTCTAGCACCTCAGTATCTTTCTTGGAGTGAGGGCCCCAAAGCTAAACACAGCATTTGAGTTGCAGCCCCACCAGTGCCGAGCACAGGGGGACCATCATTCCCTAGCCCTGCTGGCCGCACTATTTCTGACACAGGCCAGGGCGCTCTTGGCCTTCCTGGCCACCTGGCCACACTGCTGGCTCATGTTCAGCTGGCCGTCAACTGGTACCCCCAGGGCCTTTTCCTCCAGGCAGCTTTCCAGCTGCTTTGCCCCAAGCCTGTGGGGTTGTTGTGACCCAAGTGCAGGGCCCAGCACTTCTCTTTGTTGACCTTCATACAGTTGGCCTCAGCCCATCGATCCAGCCTGCCCAGATCCCTTTGCAGAGCCTCCTGCCCTCTGGCAGATCAACACTCCTGCCCAACCTGGTGTCATCTGCAAACTTACTGAGGAAGCACTCGATCCTCTCATCCAGATCATTGATAAAGACATTAAACAGAACTGGCCCCAGCACTGAGCCCTGGGGAGCACCACTTGTGACTGGCCATCAACTGGATTTAACTCGATTTACCACCACTCTTTGGGCCTTGCTATCCACCCATCATGAAAGATTATCTTTGAAAAGTTTCCTTTCCAGCTGTGAGCTCTCTCATTCCTCATTGGGTATTGCCAGTGCTATAGATGGCACGTAAGTCCTCCAGAATAGCTACAATGCATTTGGAAATATTTCCCTATAGCATCCTGCCATTGTATTTCTACCTTACCACCCATCTAGCCCACCTGAACATTTAATTTTCAGCTGTCTCCATTGTAAACTTCCCAAAGCTGAGCTCTGCAGTTCCAATGATTTCTAGATGGACAGGGGGAAGTGTGCAGGTTAGCTAACTGTTTGTAAAAGATAAAATTATTATTCTCTGGAAAAAAACCCCAACCATAACAACAGGAGAGACACAAAATAATAAACCAGCAGATCTCACAAGCAATTGCCAAAAACCTTTACACTGATGCTTTGTCTTCCTACCAGCTGCAGATCCCAGCCCTTACTTTGGGCTCTGCACTGCAATACTGGGCTTTCCTTTGCACTGGAAGGAACTAGAAATAAAAGAAATACAGAAATGTAAAGGCTGAAATTAAAGTGGAAGAGCAGTGGGAGCATGGCAGTAGTGGTGTTAATGCTGAAGTATTCCCTGGGAGCACGAGCTGGCAAATGTAGTGGACACCCAGATATTTGAAATGCAGCCAAATAATTTGGCACATCTCTAACTGGCACAAAGCAGTCTTAGTAGAGCTTCCTACTGCTGCTGGCACTTTTACAGCTGTCTTTCTTCATCTTGCTCTTCCCACTGCAACAGCTACTCAACAGGTGTTTCCACAGACACAGTGTGTTTGGCAGCTGTAACCCTTCAATATTATCGCTGGAATACATTTTTCTCCCTCTCAACAGCATCGCTTGGGTCTGTTGCCCAGAGGCCGGCATGGCAACGGGGACAGCTGACCAACTGGATTTGGGAAAAGGGGGCTGTGTGTTTGAGCAGCCAGATGTATGAGTCGGTAAAGCAGTCAGAGAACACCAATGCTTGGCGTGGCCCTGGGAAGCTCGAGTGGTGCTTTGCTGAAGTTTATGTGGAACCCATCTTCTTCTCATCTGGGTCTTCCCTGTTTTTTCTGTTCATGCCCTGGGACTTCTCAGTCCCATGACCATTTTCTTCACTGTAAGCAAGTCCCCATACCACTGGGCTCCCTGTCCTTGATTTTTCCTAAGGATTGAGTGTTTGCTCAGATTGCAACAGATTTTCTTTGCCGAACCGTACTCAGCCTCTGGTCCAAACGTACTTAGAGAAAAAGACAGGAGAGCTCAGATCCCAGAGGAAACCCGGGAAGTCTGAGATTTTCTGTCATGGAAAGTACCCAGAGAGATTCAAAGATGAGCCATTTTGGAATAGTGTTCCCGAGAACATTAACAATTGTCTTGTTATCTTCTTTTTTAGCTTACCTCTGTAATTTTTTGGCCTCGTGTAGCCTTTTCTGATTTCTGATCTCATACACACCAAAGCAGTCACAGTTCTTTCAGCAATGCTGTCCGTGGTTTGCTGAGTGTTGTCTTCTTTAGGTCCGTAATGATACATGTGAAAGAAACAATGCTGAATGATTTTCTTATGAGAGTCCCTGCAAGGTCACAAAAAGAGATTTTTAAAAAGTATCTTTTACTGATGTATATACACGTACACACACGTATGAAAACACGAGAACCACCATGCTGGTTCAGCTGAAAGGTCCATTTGACTTACCATCCTGCCTCCAATAGCCACGGGAAGCAAATGGTAAAGGACAGCTTTAGGAACCAGACTGACACTTTCCCAGTGTGCAAAGATGTACAGCTGAAAAACCTTCAGAGCAAGAGGAAGATGGTGCTCAACAACTCCCAAACAAGTTTCTGTCCATGAATTCACCTGCTTGCTTTGTGAACTTCTGCAAACTTAGAGCATCCACCAGATCCTGCAGCAAGGAGTTCCACTGCTTCACAACACCATGTGCGAAGAACTGCTTCTTTCTGTTTATTTTGCACCTATGACCCAAGAGTTTTGTATGGTGTCCCTAAGTCTCGTATTGGAAGAGAGGTGGAAGAATGAGTTTCTGTCCCTCCCCGCTTCTACAGCAGCCATGATTTCACAGGTACGATTTTACCAGTATGTCCTCCCTCTGTCCTCCTCCCTTTTCCACAGTGCTTGACACGGGCCTTCAGAAATGTAAGTATGGAAATGTCCCAGTGGATCTTTACTCTTTTTCCCTCCCCAGAGCATCTCATCTCTCTGAAGAGTCAGGATAATATTTCTAACCCCTATTTTGCCTATGTTTGTACATCTGTATGTAGGCACACACCTGCAAACTACAGCTAGGGCAATTAAAGAACATGTCTCATGGTATCTGTGCCACAGAACAAAACAGTGCAATAAATCTTTGTCCGGAGCATCGTAAGCATTAACTTTCTGATTAGGGCTGGAAGGCCGCAAGGCTGTTAAAGCCCTCTTTCCACTCTCCCCAATGTTGCCATTAATATGTAAAAGCTTAAGCTTGCTAAAGGGATTATTTCCCATCCTATCTGATTGTAAACTGGCATTTCAATGATTACATGTATCTTTTTGTCATTTTCTCGTAAAACATCTTATTCTTGAACAGCATAATTGGCCTCTTACTAATGTTTAATGAATGATTAAATCAGCATAAATGCAACATACAGCTCTACATGGAAAGCATGTTTGCAACCTCCAGAGCCACAGAAATGTATTTTTGCAATATAGGGTTTAAATCCTTATAATTTTCTAATTATGGACTTTCTGGTATATTTCACATTAAGTACATGGGAAAGTAAATGTGAATTTGCCTGTATGAGCTCAGAAGCAATTCAGTCACTTATCATTTTGTTTGCAATTTCTAACCTACGTATTAACAACACCTCTGTGGTTTTCATTTAAGTATATTATATAATCTTCCCAAATTAAAAGGCAATTAAAATCACATAATTGCAGAGCTCCGGCAGGCAAGTCCTTGTAGAGATGGCCAAGCAAGGACACTTCTTTGCACTGACACATCACATTAACCAGCCTCACAGACAGACTTTATGTTTTGCACAGGCAAGGGAGTCCAAGTGAAACGAAGCAACAAATGTTTAACTGAGTGTAAAGAGAAATGAAAAGGCATTTGTTCAAAGGAGGGAGAAATATGGGAAGACACAATATCAGTTTGCTGAAAACAGGAGGTTGAGAGACATTTAGGAGAAGTGGAAATCCCGTGGAAACATAATGATGATTCTCAGGAGTAACGGCTGTAAGAACAGTTTAAGTCCACTTTAGAAAGGCCCTTTAGCTGGCAAAACCAAGACACATAGAACTGGGACATGACATTACCAGGGTGCGTACAGGACCCAGCATCCTGTGGCAGCAAAAAAGCCAAGTGCAGTCATGGGGTATATCCAGTCAGATGTAGCCAACAGAGTTGGGGAAGTGTCACTGACCTTCTCCAGGGTCACTGGTAGAACAGATGCCTCACGCAGGAGAGATCCTCCCATGTCAACAAGTACAGAGAAGAATGAATCAGAGAGATGGCAATTTCAGTCTTCCAAGAGAAGATGAAAAAATATTCAGCTGTCCATGTAGAAATATGGCAAGAAAGTAAGCACAACAAAGCAAAGAAGCCTACTTAGACAGAAAAGTGGCATTAGCACAAGAATACACCAGAATGAGCCAAATAGTTTCAGGGTAGAAGCTGAGTTACAGCTCCCAAGCGCTAAGGTGCTGAAGCCATTCCCTGACAGATGCTGCAGGGCCAAGAAAATGCATGGGTTTTAAAGCAAAGCTGGGTTTGTTTATGAGGGGGGCTGGGGGTCAGTTTTCCCATCAAAGCTACTGTCTGAATTGTTCAGAAAAACAGTTCACCTACAAGGTCAGGAAGCAAAGTGATGCTGTGTAACAGCATTCTTGAGATGTGCAGAGCATGCACCACAGTGCTGGTGAGCTCTTCTAACCAGGCTGAAGACACAACCCACATGAGGAATACCAGAGTGCACATCTGAACCCTTCAGCATCCTTCAGGCTCGCTCACATGCCATGTACTGTTCTACTACATGTGCACGTAGACAGTGTCAGATGACAGCCAGGGTTTATATGGGTTTGTTGAGGTCCATGAGAGGTGGAGTCCATCTGATGGAGCCATCAAAGCCTTGTTGGAGAGTAACACTATTGTAAAGGTTACTCTTCCAAGTACAGTCTGCTACCTGGCTTTTCACCGCAAAATTGTACGAGTACCTGCTCATGAGTTATTGAGGAAGAGTTAATGTACGTCAGCATAACTTTGGACATGCTTATGCAGTCAAAACAGGGGCCAGCAGGTTCAACAAAAAAGAATATAGGCAATTGCTTTAAGAATCACCACTATTTACTCCCAAGCAATTCAGACTCAGGAAAAGCTGTGAAAAATACAAGTGTTGGACAATGCAGACAAGCAAACTGTCTGAAGATATCCTCAGCTCTCTCTGGACTCCAGAAATACCTGTTACTAAATCTGCAAAGAAGAAATGGGGGTTTTATCCAACCAATCCAGTGTGACTTCTGCCTTTTTCCTTCTGCTCTCCAACAGCTGTACCTATTCTTCATATGTTTGTATGGCATGACTCCATGGTCGAGACTCCCTCTTTCTGCCCACTACCCAGCCTGTGACCTTGTCCATGGAGCTCAGCTAACAGGAGTTCTGCCCTGCAGCCTGCTTCACCATGTAACCCTCCCATCTCTTGCTGCCCCCATCCACCTCCGGACTGCAGCATACTCTCAAGGCAGTAAAAAAGTAGATAATTGAGTGACATGTTTTGATGACAAATGCAAACAGTACAAAAGAAAAAGGCAAAAATAGCTCATTGAAATGGTACAACAGTGCCTTACAGAAGGAATTCCAATATTTCAAGAAAAGGTGGGAAATTAATTTTCCATTTTCTGAGGCATTCCTGTAATTCTTCAGAAGGGACAGGGCAGCTTTACCAGGAAATAACATTGTCCAACTGGTACTTGAACACTTCATCCAGCTACAACTGCACCACAGACTAAATCCGAGTTTGGCAAACACTTTCCTGGTCTCATCATCTGGTTTAAAAAATCACTGAGGGATTTTAAAAGACCACAAGCAGGTGGACTTTTAGTTGGCATCAGAGTTTGGATTAATGGAATGCACTACCCACCAGCAGGAGCAAGTGTTACAGCTCTCAGCAAAACCAGCCTAGATTTATTAATTAACATTATAAGGAAGAAAAGGCAGGCACTGAAGCAGATATAGATTCACCCATTAGAAATAACAAAAAGCCCAAGCAGGAAATGCAAGAGCATAATATTTTTACCAAAATAAAAGGAAAAGTTGCCAATCAAAACCTTTGGAAATTTCTGGCCAACCTGTCTGTTGTTGTCATGACAAGACCACAGGCTGAAGTTAGTGTTCCAATTTTCAGGATGAACCCAAGTTGTTTTTTAAAGGATAAACAAAACCACAGTGTTGTGTCATCACTCTTCAATAAGCTTTTGTCCCTGCATTGCCATCCCTGACAGTTCAGCACTGGGTGCTATGGCTGTCTCAAGGGCTGCTCTGTTTTGCAGATCTTCTAAGAGATACTGAAATGTGCAGGAAAGATGTTCCTGGGAAAACACCAGGTGAAGAATTAGAGTTGAATGTCTGAATAACTAGTTTTCCAGCCAAATTTAGGCAAGATGCCTTATTTGCATTTTATATAAATTTAAGTAAGCCAATCTTGTATTTTAGAAAAATAATGGTAATAGAATAGAAAACTCCTTCAAGCATCCGTTGATCTGTCACTAAGGGAATCCTCATCAGCCATGTTTGAGGGCTTCACATGAACCATAACAGTATCTACTAAGCTGCTCTGTTTGCACACTCTGCCACAGTACAGTGGTTTCGGTCAACACAAATACCTGGAGACGACTGACTTTAAACATTGTTTATTGAGCAAACATCTACCATACAGCTCAGAAGACAAAGAAAGGGGAGAGAAAAAGATGGGCAAGTATCCCCATGAATGTGATTCAGGAGGGACACAAACCAGCCAAGGACATAGAAGAGTCAACAACAAATGTCTATTGCCAGAAGTATTTGTCTAATGAAACAGTCCAAGGATAAAATACCGGGTGTACCAAAATCTAGAACTAAAAGTGGACTTGGATGTCTAGCCCTGCCAAGTTAGTGCTTAACTCTCAGGGTAATTAAATTCTCTGGATGCTCCAGTTTCCACCAGAAAAGTCTTCGTAATACCTAAGTTTCAGCTGCTGCACACTCACCTTCCCACCCAGGTCCTGAAAAGCACTGGTGGGATTCTTACACTGGATTCTTCTAGAGAAGAAAAAGGGAGGCTCTACTCAATCAGAAATAAAAGGGAAAGGACATGCTAGTGGTCAAAATATTCTGTTACAGCACCCCAGATTTCTCACATGTCCTGTACTGAACCTGATCCTCCTTGTGTAAAATTAATCAAAATTCAGAGTCAGAGAGAAAACAGCTCTTGCCTGCATATTGGAGGTATAATTTGCCAGATCTGAAGGAATATTTAAATATTTATGTAGAGCAGAACAGTTTCTGCGGCAAAGGCAGAGAGAGACTAAACTCAGAACACAGCCTTCCTTCCAGAAAGGGGTTAGAGAGGAGTTCAAAGCCCTGGTCCTTTTCACAGCCCAGGCAACTGCTCCCACATTCACCCAGTCGCCTTCCCGTATGTTGTGTAGGAAGAGGCTGTCCTGCTCCAGCACCTGGTGTCAGGAGAGAGCTCACCTACATGAACCTGATGTTCAGGGAGCCACCGTTACTGCTCCTCAGCATTTCCTAGCCACTGGGAACAGCTACTGCCTTTTACCTGTAAGACCCTTCTCAGCCCCTTCTAACACAACCTATCATCTCTCTGTCAGTATCAACAATGAATATTTCCCTGACAGACCTGACTCCTGCCTTATCACCCACCTGCTACAGTTCCACACGTGCTTTCTTCCAAGCTGCTTCTCACACCTGTGAGAACATTCTTCTGCATCCCACATCTCAACCATTCTTCCCAAATCTCTCCTCTGCTCTGGCAAATCCAAGTGGTTTACCAGCTTTCAGACTGCTGGATCAGTGTAACTGACGCCAACCGTGTCACACAACGGTCTCCTTGTTTTCACCTCTCTACAGTGCTCCCTCATCCACTGTCCTCCTATACCAAGGTTACCAGCTCCACGAGGCAGCCATAACCTTTTTGTTTTGTACCTGTACAGTACTTGCTCAACAGCACCCTCTGATTCTGAGAGCCTGCACTAATATATTTCAGTAACAAAGTCGGAGCTCAGCTTGGGTCCCTTCCTACTTCCAACATTAGAGCTTAGCAGGACTGCACTGCACAATGTATAAACCGTGCGATCTAGGGATGTTTCCAAAGTTGAGATTCAGACAAAGGCTCTGGCTGCATCCCTGACTGCATTTTGGTCTGTGAATTGGGTGCAAATCTTCTTTCCCTGTACCTGATCTCCTTTGCAAAGAATCACAGCATGTACATGTGTCATTTGCTGATTCCTCAGTCAAAACCATCCAGGGAACAGGATTTGTGGGGCTTACTTGTTTTCTAGCCCAGTCACAACCCATCTGAGATGTAGAAGAAAGGTCTGGTCAAAGAGCTCTTGACTCATTCTTCATCCCTTCTCCTAACATGTCTTAGCCTTTGATCCACTTAAATCATGGGGAAGGGTTATGTTCTGTGGTAAAGCTACATGAAGGGAAGACCATATCTTCTGAGTCTTGGCAACTTCTTGATCTTTAACTACAGTGGTTTATTTTCTAAATAACTAATGTTCATTAGCTATTTAATCACATCACTCATGTGAGAGGACACACTATTATCATCACATTGTAAAGCCAGCCAAAGAAAGCAGAGACAGTCTAAATGGCCACCCAGACTTATTTTGGCCATTTTATAATGATTTCCAAGGCTTACATGTCTACATGCTTTTGTCATGACTCACCCAGAGAGGTAAATACTGTGGTAAAGCCTCCCTCTTCTGGAAACATCAGCCCCTCTGTTGCTCAGGTCAATCTTCTTTTGTTCACAACAAACAGCAGAGCCTGGAAAAAGAACTGGAAATGAAGTCAAGATTAAACTTGTGGGATATTACAAAGGGAACTGTGAAAAAGAGGGATATATCTAGAGAAGCAGAGATGGGCACGAGGCGGAAAGGTAATATGGAACATACAAAAGTCATTAAGAAAAGCATTGAAACCTTTCTGAGTTTCCCCACGTGTTGGTGGCAAGGGTTGTGCAACTGGAGCACTTTCTGTGCTGCACATTAGAGGGAGAGAAAATGCAAGAGAAAGACCAAACTAGGCAACAGGTCATGAAAGAGAAGAACATATTATTCTCCATTCATCTGCAGGGAGAAGAGATGCTGGCATTCCATTCTGCTCTAGAGGAAGGCTGGGCACTATGGCTCCTCACTGCCTGGTTGTTGTCACGGTTGGTCACTGCTGTTAAGCAAGTATTAGCAGTTGGCGTGTGTATGGGACTACCCTGTACCCCTCCCTCCCGGGGAGGATATGCCCTGCTTCCTTCTCAGGGCAGGAGAACTGGCATGGCAGAGCCATCGCAGATGGGTGAGCAAAACCACAGCTGGCATTGCAGCTTGCATTTAGACAATTAAATAGCCTGCCAGCAGCCATGCTTCTTGGAAGTGCTCATGCCGTAAATATTTCACTGAGTGTTGCCCATGGCCACTAAATACTGACAAATGCTTCTATAACAAAGGCTTGGTATCTGGACCTCAAATCTCTTCAGTCCCAAACTTCAGCCTTGCTCCCGTTGACTCGCCATAACTCATCTTCACCCTGGTAAGATTGTTTTAGTGGGATTAGGTCAACACAGCTGCACCTACTTCCTGCAGTTCTTTTTATTCTTTCTGCCTTTTTTTCTTTTTTTTTTCTTTTTTTTTGCCTTTATTTCCTTCCCCGCCCCCCCTTGTAGTTCTCAAGGTTTTATTGTTTCCGGAGAATTTAATTTAATAAAAAGACTTGGTTTCTGGTTTCTGGGGTTTGGGTTCTTTTTCAAATCAACAAAACCCCCTACAAACCTGTGCCTCCAGTGAAAGGAGAACTTTCCCTGCCAGAATTAAGTGGAGGTGGTAGAAACAAGGATATTTGAACAAAGAAAGCAGGAGTGATCACTACCCCATCGCTGGAGCACACAGGGAAAGGAGAGAGAGAAATGGAACAGCAGCAATGAGAAATATGCATGCATATTCAGACCCTTTGTCAAAAAATCTTGTGCTGCAGCATTTCAATTAACAAAGTAGGATGGTTTACCTGATAAAATGCTCCCTGTGTGAGTGTAATTACATATTTATGCCCCACAGAGATTTTTTAATTTCTCTTCAGTTTGTTTGCCTTGAAAGTATTTGTCACTGGAAATGTTCTTGATGTGTAATTTTAAGGCAGGGTTGGCCAAATGTGTGTTTTGTTTTCATTTTAGATTTACTTCACTGAAGAAGGATTGGAAGATAATGTATATTTTCAGTGCAAAGAAAAAATTCAGTGAGAGAGGTGATACATCAGCCAGTAGCAGAAAAAAATGCACTAAGTGCTGCTTCAGAAATTTCACTGTCTTTTTTTCTTTCCTCTCTCTTGTGCTTGAAATATATTCTCAGGTGCCTGAAATAGCTTATTGTTCTGCCACTTTCATTTTGTCCTTGCTCCCCAAACCCGCCTGTTGTGTTTCCAGACAGGCAGCCATGAACAGGCAGCTTTTTGGTCATTATTTTCCTATTATTTGAGCCCCTGCCTGAGCAATCCTTGCCTTGGAGTCTTGGTGCTGAGCACCAGTCCACCTCCAGCCAGGCGTTACAGATGTGCTGAAGCCTAAGCGTGCTCCACTGGGTCAGAGCCTGGCAGGGTACGACTGTTGTAAATTCATTGTTGCAGCTTTGTTCAGCCGTAGAAAAGCACAGTTTAGACTTTGGAGAGCTGCTTGAATGCTTAGTGAAGAGCAGAACTCCTAGCTTCCACCAAAACCTAGTCTGTTGTTTGTTTTCTTCCTTCTTTTCCCCAAACTTCTTGAGAAAGGATGGGAAAGGACCTGAAGGTCAAAACTGCACCAGTTTTGGCTGGAGAATGGCCCAACAGAAGCTCACTGCTGGCCATAGAGGTCCATGTCTCTCTAAGAGATTAATAGAGGGGCTTCCTAAAGCCACACAGTAGTTCAGCCAGTGTTTGAGAAGCCACCACCATGTGAACCATTTTACTGAGGATTATGCTGGTTTAACCTTGCATGCAGGGAAGAAGTTTGAGTGGCGTCAGGAGACAAATCTGTGACCACATCCCCTTCCCAAAGACCAGGTACGCTGCACTGGATCGTTGACTGGCACAGGAATGATTCTGCTGGGGCACACAGAGCTTCCAGCTCCGGAGGTGACAAATATCCATATTCATCTCCCAGACCTAACAGGAATTTTTGACACTGGCATGGCTGAATTCATCTTACAGGCCTGGCGGAGATAAAGGGAGTCATGAGGCTGGCTTTGCTTCTTCCTCTCAGACGGATCCCGGAGGGTCATGACTAGCATCTGTTCTGTCTCTTCGAGGATGCACAAGGCGAAGTTGTGTCTTCTTTTTACTACCAGGTTGTGTGAGCACTCCAGGAGCAAGCCTCAGAGATGTTATTCGACTTTGGTGCCTGCCAAACTGTGACACTTCCCTGTCACAGCCAGAATTGTCTTCTCTCCCCCAGCTGTCCTTGATGCCCGTAAAGAAAAGCTCCTAGATGAAAGACAAAGAAGCTGGCTGAGGCCCAACACATGGTCATGGGAACTGATGTTGGGGATAAGAAAAACATGCTAAAATCTCAGACCCTTCAACATACTATCGGGATGACAGTGCTCTATTACAGCTTCTATGCAATGTGGAATGGAGGTTTTTCCCCCCACTTTGGTTACCCGAGAGATGCAAACATCCTTTCAGATACAAACCTGGAGCTGCCACCACTGTGCTGCATCACTGTTTGGTTCCTGTAACACCCAAGGGTGAATGCCAAAGTCCAAGGGAAAACCGATAGGGGTTAACACACAACAGGGAGAGGATTCTGCTGCTGCATGAGCTTTCTGCACCCCTTTAAATCCGGTGCTCACCTGCAAAGCATTCACTGGGCCATTCCCGTCTCAGACGCCGCACCTGTAACCCAAGACGCAGCATGAAACTGAGGCAAGTGCCTGTCACGTGAGCAAAGCCACATCTGACCGCTCAGGCACAGCAAAATTAGGGCTCTGCACCCTGGCTTAAGCCTTCCCTACCTTGTTGGGTGAGATGTGTATATATATATATATATATATATATATATAAATATATATATATTTTTACATATATATATTTATATAGACCCATATAACGCTTTGCAAATGTTTTCCTAGACAAGAAATGCAAGAATTTTCCTAGACAAGACAAATATGATCGCAAGCATCCCCAGTCAAGCTGGTCACCTATTAACTATTGCAAGCTTAGCTGTTAGCAGTAGATGTTCCAGCTTCCAGGGGCAGCCGTTTGGCTCTCACCCAGCTCGACTGCAGCTCCCCTGGAAGGCAGCATCCCAGGGCTGCCAGCCAGACCGGTGCCAGCACAAGGGTTGCTTGGCAGTCCCACTCCGCAGTTTCTGGAGAAAAGTTAGCAGGGGCTGCTGACCAGGCTGTCAAGCATCACTGCACCCCAGTCCTGCCTAGCCCAACCCTCTCCTGCAGCATGGCACTGTTGGGGAGTCCTTGCTCCCTACCACTCTTGAAACACCCATCCCTGAGCTCCCAAAAGCATGGGGACTGCTGAGACTCTTTACATGTGGAGACTTTGACGTTCAGCCTGTAGGGACAGGGGACACCTGTTCATTGATTGTATGATCTCCTGAGATTCCTTCTGGCCCCATCTTTCCATGATTACTCACCACTGCCTGCTGTCAGGATGGCTTTGCGATGCTGGCAGCTGTTTCCCAGCAGCTAGACTGAGGTCAGACACCAGTTAGTTGTTGACACCAATTAGTTCTGGCTTGAATGGCCCAAATGATCTGTTTATGTTGCAAGCTAAGACTACCAATAATGAGAACAAAAAAAAAGCAACCCAAAACAAACCCCACCACCTCTTAAAATGCATCAGCTTCCCTTACTGTCTCAGTAGCACTGTAAGACTCAACACATTATCTGGTCTTATGTTTCAGTGACGTCTTACTATATTATAATGAGATAGCTTACTATGCTGCAGCCACACGTCCGTCTCAGAACTGAAAGGCTGCCCACAAACTTCCAGTTCTAATTCTGGTGTATTCTGCTTCATCCCCTACACTTCTCTTTGGCTTTCTCACCCTGTGTTTTACCCCTTAACCAAAGATGCTCTGTCAGGGGCCCATGTCATTGCTGGGTATGTTTGAGTGCATGAAAAACTCCTGAATGATATTAGTTCCTTTGAGAGGTTTGCACACAACTCCACATATCATCTTAGAAATATCTGCTTTTTTAAGCTATATGGTAATGCACACTGTGCATCTGAGATTAGAATAAGGCCCTGGGGAACAAAAAGCTCTTCTCTTTACAGCTGACAATGCATAGCTTATTTTTATGAGCACTTCATGTTCAAGAGAGTCAACTCCATTGTTTGGCAGCCACAGTTTCAAAGGAAATCTCCAGAGATGGTTTGACTTTGAACATTGCCATTTCTACTTCTGGGGCAGGCATTCACTGGGTGACATTGATCTGGGGCCTGTGTGCCCAAAGTGGGGCTGAGCATTCCAAAACCAGCTGGGGAAACCTCCAGCCTTCAACAAACAGCCTCAAAATTCTAGGGGAAGGTGCACGCACGAGAGGCTGCTCTTGGAAACACCAAGAATATTGCTCAGTTCATGTGGCCTCCTCTTGCTGCTTTGTAACAGTTCATCACTCAACATCTCCTGCCTTCCACTCCTATCCCATAGTCCTCCTAGGACCAGATCCAGCATCCACAGGTCCAAAGGGGAGACTTTCTGAGGTGGGTTTTTGATCAAACCTTTACGCTGTCCTGCTCCTCCCTTTTCATTACCAGAGAGTTTAATACAATTCTTGTGCCTTCTCTTAAGCCACAGTAGGTAGATCAAAAATAATAATAATGGAGAAACACCCTGAACAACTGCAGAAATAAAATGTTGTGGGTTTGGGGTTTGGTTTTTTTGTTTGTTTTGTTTTTTGTTTTGTTTTGTTTTTTTGCTAACCTTACGGTACCTGGAGAGCTGGTCACTCCTGTAGGAAGTGTTTGTACCTCACCTCAAGACAAAGTTTATATATCTGTCTTGTCTCCAGCCTCATCCTTCTGAAGAAACATTGCCTTTTAACTGCATCACTAACACCTGTACCCAAATACCATTTCAAAAGCAGAACAAGTGGAGCAAAATTAAGACAAAGTAAAGAACCTGTTCCAAATGGGCACACCATCAGCACACAGGACAGCAGAACCCCAAGACTGCCCGGACTTAGACTGCCATGTACAGTGTGTTTGTACAGGGTCTACCACTCTCCTGGCTTCATCCTGTCCACTCTCTAGTCTGCCACAATAACAGCAGCAACAATAATGAATTAAGTTCTGCCTGCAGTAGATGTGGCTATTTCATTTTGGCAGCGCAAATGTTGCTAAGTGAAAGCACGTCTTTCTGAACTGCCTTGCTCATGGGAACCATTTAATCATTATAGAGCAATTATAGAGGTCTTTATTCAGTTGTTCCTTAAGTCCTCATTCAGGCAAACCTATTTCAATGGGAGCTGTGCCTGAAAGGGACTCATCAAAACCTGACCAGGAAATGGCCAGTAAGAGTAACCTATTTCCAAGAGAGAAAAACTCATGCATTACATCCATAATGGGTAGCTTCTTATGAATACACCTATTGAAGTGTGTTATATTCATTAAACTCCATTTGGAGAAGAAGGGTAACCTTCCAGTTAACACAATTTCTATGGGCTCGTCAGAGCTAGGTTCTGTTCCTGGCTTTGACATAGACTCCCCCCGTGACCATGGTCACACCACTTCAAAATTTTACCTTGGATTTAGCAAAATAGGCAATAAACCAGGACAGTAGTAAGCATCAGTTTTACTGTATTTGTGGACTGCAGCCCCCAGTTCCTCCTCTGCAAAACAGAAAAAAAAGATAATTTCTCCTGGTTTTTTTCTTTTCTTTTCTTTTTTGTTCACATTTCAAGGCAGGACCAGTCTTTTACTCTGTGTACACCCAGTGCATTGTTCAATGTCTTTGATCGAGGCTGTGCTGTATCACAGAGTAATAATACTAATTGTTACCAATACAAGCAAACAATACTGTGCTTTTGTGGCACATGTCCACTAGGAGCTTGACTGAGACCATCAACATTTCATGTGGGACTTAAGCCCCATTTGAACTTGTCTCCCAAAGCGAGAGTTTACAAACACAATTTAGTCCCTATTTGAGCAGGGCTTTGAAGATGTAAAGTACTAAATTGTGTATCTGTATGTATGAGAGACAGAGACAGAATGTGTAATTTCTTTCTGCATTCAGGGAACACAAGATTTCCTTTTTTCCCTCTTTTTGGAAGGAAGTTTACTGCTGAGACTATTAGAGAAAATGCAAATGTGCAGACTGTTTGTTAAGGCTCCAGGAGAGAAAGCACAGGCAGTTGTTACCATGAGTATTTCTAGGAAAATGGGAAATCTTTGTCTTTAAGTGTATTTATTTAGCTAAAGAAAGTTTGCACAGCTTGTGGAGAATGGTTCTGGAGGAAATTAAATTTCAGTTGCACCTCCGTATCACTCCTACACCTGCCAGTTCTTTTGACCAGCTAGTGACGTCCTGCACCCAGGGCTCTAGCCCACAAGCACATTTGCAATGCTCACCAACGTCACAGATGAGCTGTTGTGCAACCACCAGGGTTTTTTTTCTTACTTTCATGCAAGAAAGAGACAACAACTGTACTTCTGCACACAACAGATTGCCTGCTGTAGCAGAACCCACCAGGAAAGCTCCCAACAGCGTAGGCAGGAAACATGATGAATTTTTGAGGCAGATTAAAAAAAAAAGAAAATTATGAAAATGTTTATATAGGCTGGTATAGATGGATCCATACTGGACACAGCATAAACCAGGTTTGGTCCAGAAGACATTTAACCATATTAGCTTATTAGGGCTTATTAACTTGGACACAGCCCCATTTAATATGTCTACACAGCTTCCAAACTGGATCTAGCTTATGACCAACTCAGCTGAAGGGTAGTTATCAGTGCAGTCTCTGTGGCCACACTTTATTGCACTTCTCTCCACACTTGCCTTCAACCTATGAAATTTCTGGTCCGTAAAACTCACACAATACAGGCAGGTGAAAGTACGTCTTAGAAACAGTAAGCCAGGACTCCAGACGTGAGGTAAACCAAAGGACAGTTGGGTGTCCTAAGGGAGGGGTAGGTTGCAAGGTTTGTGACCAAAGATGGAGGCTTGGAGGAGAGGCAAAGGTCTTTGAAGAGTTTTTTTGGACAAAGAACGTGAAAGAAAATGTGCTGGAGGAGAGGTGTGGTAGAAAGCGAGGTCTGAAAGATGTGCTAGGAAAAGGACCTGGCCACAGAGCAGTGCATTGTGCCCAGCACAAGGTGCACTTTATGAAAGTTAGAAGGTACAAGGAAGCTGGAATTAAAAAAAAACCTACACCACCAAACAACTAAAGAGACAAAAACTCTAACCTTTTACGTGAGTTGTTGGCAAAAGAAGATCTGAGAACAGAAAATAGGCAAGAGATAGAAAAAGGAGGGACATGTGCAGACCTTGACAGTGACCTTGGAAACAGAAGAAATGAGCAGAGCCAGAGGAGCCACACGTCTTTCATGAAAGACAAACGGTGGTCAACCAAACTGCACAGCAAGTTAATGCAAGTATCACAAAGAGTTTTGATGAAAAACACTTTTTAAACTAATTACTTTGGTCCCTCAGTTTGAAACTATTGTTTCCATTTCAAAATATACTTAAATATTATTTTAAAAACTCATTCTAAGAGTAAAAAAAAAAAAATAATCCTTCAAACCACATTGATATATTTTGGCTAGGGCTCAAAAGACCTTTAATTCCACCTAGAGATACTTTTTTCCTTCTTATCAGAATATTGACATTTTTTAAAAAAAACTATGCGACCAAAAGCATTTTTCCCAATTTTCAGTTGTCATCATTGACACCCCCTGCCCCGAAATCCCAGTTACCAGAAAGATTTGTCATCAATTTCCTTGGAAGCACAGCCATTAACCAACATATTAGCATTAGACCCTTTCCTTCCACAAAACATAATCATCTGCTATTAATGTATTCCCAGTAACTGTTCTATAAAGATTCTGGAACACTGAGCCTCAGCAGGTGCAAGTTGATGCAGCTGCACTGTTTTACAGTACCATGATAATTTCACTAAGGCTGATAACTAGCCAGCTCCTTTATATGTTAACGTTCTGATGATAGGATGCAAGTCAGGAACAGCCAGAAGGACAAGCGAGTTCCCCTACTGCCCTCACACATGAGCATCCCAACCACAGGGTGAGAAGGCAGAGACATAACGTCACATCATCAAGGCATTGCCAATATATTACAAATGGAAGGGTCAGATGAATAAAAGTGGCTGTAGATTTGGCTCTCCTGAGAAGTGGTGGGGATCTGGGGGGTGCTTTACTTTTTTACTTTACTTACTCTTGCTTTACTTTCATTTTTGCACTTTAATGTTTTATACATGTCCCAGCTACTAAGCTTTCACTTCCAGGAAACATCTGATGTTCTTCTAATTGGTACAAAATATTTGATACACTGCCTTGAAAAAAAAAATATAAAAATGTTATTTGCATTTCTGCAACACCAAGAAAACCCAGCTGGAATCAGCATCATGTCGTGTTATTTTTCATATAGTGCCAGAGGTAAACTCTAATTCCAAGTTACAACATTAAGCATAAGAGCAGAGGATGGGAGGAACTATAAAATTATAAAAATAAGTTAGTTATACAGCCAACATTAGATTCCAGCGTTATGTTTCATCTGCCTATGTGTATGTGGCTACGTCAAAGCTAATCACTCTGGGTTCTCTCTAAAACCACCGAAGATGTAGTCAATAAAATCAGTAGGGTGCAATTCACTTTTTCTTAAAGTGGCTATCAAAAGCTGGTCAGCTGAGTTGTACCCTAAAAGCATCTTCGCTTCCTGCCAGTGCCCAGGGTGACTGGCACAGCTGTATATGCCTGGTTGACATATAGACACATATGCTCACTTAGCTGTGGACATCTGGGTTAATCTACCCTGGTTCTCTTGGCTTTCCACCCAGGTCCCTGTGCATTAAGCTGTGTTGCCTCTCTGGCACAGGTAGAAGAATCTTCTTTCACTCTGCAGTTTTTTAGTTCAGTTCAAAACAAAGATGTTTCCCTCTCCAATCATCTTGAAAGTGAGAAAAGTGACTGTACATAGAAGCCCTTAATACAAATCCATAGGACTCTGAAGAACTGCAGCAACTTATTTTCGCATTAAGGGATCTGTGTTTTACTTTGGTTTGATTTTTACAGCTCATGTGCGCACACACTCAGCAAGCACTGGGGGCGGGGGGGGGTGGGAAGGAAAAGAAAAGCTATCTTCAGTAGTGTGATAACTTATTTTTCCAGTGATATTTTTCCCCCCATCTCAATTTAAAATGAATCAGATCTGGATGGAGGAATACCACTTGCTGCTTTATGTACATACGTACTGTGCCGTGTGTGCTTCTATACAGGTTTTGGGTATGTGTGTGCATTACGAATATATTAATGATCTTTTCCTGGTTTATGAGGTTTTAGTAGATAAAAAGGATAAATGTAGTGTGCTTATACACAGCAGTACACTGGGATTAAAAAAAATGCATAGCTAAGAATCTTCTTAATTAACTCATCTTAAGAAAAGAAATTCTTTCAAACACCATGCAGAATTAAGACACATTCAGGCAGGTTTCTTGGAGACCAAAGTTGCCGACAGATGCTAAAAGGAACCAACAAATATTTCCAGCGAGTTACCAACCTAACCTAATCTGTTTAATTGTGTTTGTAAATTCATGAGGCACCCAACCGTTTATCCAAATACCACACTTCTGTGGATCAGGTCCTAAATTACGATGTGTGTGGCATATTACTTCAAGTACTAGACTTCGTTAAAGATCAGTCGCTTTCCTTATTAACGTCCACTCCTGCAGAGATGGAAGCTTCTGTTCAGAGGCACTGCGTCCTCACAGATCCCAGTGGTAACTTCCGTGTTTAGCAAAATCATCTTTTGTAGTAATTATATTTTCCAAGAGAAAGCAAAAGAAATCTGTAGCCTTCCCAAAATATTTTATTTCACTATCCTTTAGCAAGCAGGCTTACCCTGGTTAGATATAGCCAACAGAAGAAACTGATATCCAGAATTACCTGTATGAACATGGAAATAGTGTTGTGAAGAAGGGAGAGAGACAAGGAAAAAAGGATTTATACATGGATATTCTATTCCATTTATACTCTACTAGAGACATACTGACATGCAGTCTTGGATGTGTCTTTGTGGCATGGAAATGGGTTTATTTCAAATGCTAGCCAAACAAGAGCGAACCATTTGATGATACATATCCATCACAGGCTTCCTTAGAAATAACGCTCAGAGAGGAACATAATTCTCAAACCTCATCTTGCCTCCGAACTCTTCTCCTCTCAGGGGACATAGCCTTCAAAATAGGAGAGGCCCAAACCAAACAGACCTGAGAGCTAATGTTTCACCACAAAATACAAACTCAGTTTCTAAACTAACATCCTACTATACAGAAGAGCTAAGAGCCATTCATCTGATATGGAAACCATTGGCATTTTCCACTGAGCACAAGCACGACATGGCAGGCAGTGACGGAAATAGCTCTTACTCATACAAGGCTGTACCCTTCTGGGTCTTTTTCTGGGGATAATACTTCATTCTGGGCCACATCCAGCAAGTCAAGTTTGCCCACGTAGTTGGCAAATGTTAATGAAATATTTTTAGTAGTACTTCACAGCTAATTCATCATTTTCCTAAGATGTATCTAATGAAAAAACACTCTTCAGAGCATGATATCCCACACCATCAACCAGCCCAATGAAGCTGCATTATTTAATTCTTTCTTTTGTTATACCCCCAATATATGATCACTGTCAAACCACCACGCAAGAAAGGCCATCCCAACTGGATATTTACAGTCCAGCAGAATGTGCCATAAATATTTTTAGAGCACTTTGGTCACTTTGGAGGGACTTGAAAGAGATTATACTCTTTGCTGCTTGAACCCCACAGGAACTGCTTGATATGATACAGACTTTAGAAGGTGGTTGATGTCTTGGTGTGCAAGACTGAATATCTATTTTTTCCATCTGATTAATATAAGGAATCCACACCTACCCCATCCATCTACAGAGTCTCTCCCTCCAGTTCAGTTAGTGATAACCACAAAAATGCTAAACAGAACAAACAAGGATTTACCCTAAAGTAATCTGCAGGTGCCACATCAGCCAATCTTCCCTTCAGAAACACATACAGAAAAGATAACACACAATATTTAGCAATCCATTTTTCCATTCTGTTTCATTACCACCTCAATGGAAAATATACATATATGGAATATATATATATAAAAATATGTGTGTGTGTGTATATATATATACACACACACGTATGGAATGGAGTGAGGGCAGGAAGAGTGAAGATACAGGAAAACATAACATTTAAGTCCCTATAGTCAAGCTTATTGCTGCATAATCAGAAAGAGAAGTAAATCCAAGAATGTGCAGAAATTCCGAGCTGAGATCAAAACTAGAACTTGTTTTCCTTCCCTAAACATTGTTTGACTTCAGGGCATTGTAGTCTTCCACCTTCTATGTGTCCTCAAAAAACGAATACAAAATTGAACTGTGTAATGGGAACAGGTGTCAGTAATAAAGCTTAGAAACTCTATTTGTCCTCATAAGAAATTGTCATCTCACTACATAAGTACAGCCTGGTACTGTCGATAAATATGAACAGCATTTTGATAAAGATAAATTATAAAGCAGTTCTTTGGTCTTCTAAAGAGACTGGGTATTGTGGGCAGCTGTTTGGCTGCCGCAGCTATGTTTAATGAGATTTATGCACAAAATTGTTTGCACGTTTGAGTGATATATTTCACAATGGCACTGAAAACAATTGGGTGTTGTGGGATAAGTACCTTTTACAGTATATCAAGGTCAAACCTTTTACTTGATGTACTTAACTAACCATGTAAAATATTACATCAGCAAGCCTATGAGGCACTTAGAGATATATTCATATTTGCATAATGTCCTCTGTAAGTTAGTCTGCGGTCCTTAAGGGTGTTTAGAATAACTGCATGCAAGAATATACTTAATCCAATCTCATTTTAGCTTTTGCTCTTTTAAGATTTCAAAATTAATAAATCCTCCTGATACTCCAAATTACCATGAGCTTTTATAAGCATAACTTTGTAACTTTAACCCATTTATGAACATACCCTACAGGCATATGTACTAATGAATAAGAAATAACATTAGAAGTTTAAAGATGGTCTCTTTATGAAGTAATGTAAGAAAATCCTGTTAGCTGGATCAAGTACAAAAGTGTGATTTCTTAAAAATAGAAAATCCTTCACAAAATTACTTGTAATTACAATAACCAAAGGATAAAAAGTAAGAATAGTTTAAGTATTGTGCATTATTTAACTTGGTACATGAAATATGTTTTATGTATATGTATGAAGCATGCAAATAGAAATCTGATCTAAAGTGTGCTTCCATGGCTATGGGATTTTAATTTATTTATTTATTTTCTATTGTGCTTGATTGCTGTCAAGAATACTGACAGATAAAGGATTTCAAATTACCTTAAACACTTGGTGTTTCTTTAAGTGAATTAAGCTCTTCTCTTGTTTGCCTGTAAGACATTTGGAAGAGATGGGGAAAATCTCCCTGGTCAAAGGCTCTCTCAGCATCACACAAGTTCTCCAGGATCCACAAGCTAAACACCTTCTTTGGAGAACTGAAAAAATGAAAACTCATCACAATAAATGGGTCAGGAAGTGACATTTCTCCTGCTTGCCATGGGGTTGAAGCAGCAACCGCTGCCTGCGCACCACCAGGAGTCATTACAACCCATTGAATGAAATAGCCTGGTGACCACATGCCACGAGTAGGAGAAGGGGACTGAGTCCCAGACACTGATTCTGGTGGCTTAGGGGAAAAAAAAGGCCATCTGGGAACTACATGGAAGCGGGAAATAAAGGTTCATTTTGCCCACCACCTACTTAAAATGGGCAGAAAAAGCCCAGAGCATCTCTTGCTTCCCCCCACCCCTTCCCACTTCAAGTTAAACATTAAGTGGCCAAACTACAGGGACCCTCCCCTCTCCCAGTTATTACTTATTATGATAATCCATTTTGTTCTGTTCCCCGATCAGCCTTAATCACTATTCTCCTAGCACAAAATAACTAAAAAAGGGATTTTATCTGGTATGAGCAGTCAGTGTGTATCATCAGAGCTGCTTTAGATCAATGGAGCTATGATACTAAGAAAAGCTGAACAGCTGGCCCTGAGACCTTAGTGTTCCCAATAGATTAACTCTGTTGATTTCCTAAGAGTGGCATTTCAGCATATCGAGAATGTATTGCTTTCAGAAGGAGGACAGGTGCAAGTCCCAGACGTCAAAGGAGTCACCCTTTTATTGTAAGGAAGCTGAAGTGTATTGACAAGTCTCACAACGAAAGCCATTTCATTCATCACATGTTGACTTTGGCAAGTTTTTGCCCTGCTCAGTGGAGCAAGAACAAAATAAATTTAAAGCAATGACAACCAAGATATTGCCAGGTGGGTGTGCTGTAGAGATGCTCTACCCCTCTTCCACTGGATGTCACTCTGACATTGAGCCGAATTCTAGACTTTCCACAGACCAAAGTGGCTTTGTTCAGGGAATAATGCAAGAGCTGAAGGAGAGAAAAGCTAAGTGACTTCTTATTAAAGCAGCTTCAGATACCCAATAACTCTTTGAGAAGTGGGATCGTGCTTTGTCACAGGGATTGACGGGGCAAGACAGCACATAAACAATAATTGTTCAGCCTTAGCAAAACAAGGCTGGGAGGGGATAGATCTGCTGTAAATAAATATGTAGATGTAATGCCTGGAGGGAGAAACTACTGAAGCTAAAGGACAGCAAGGCACATGAGTGTAGGAGAACCTTGATCTTATTGAGACTGGAAATTAGAGGAAGGTTTCGAAGTGTAAGATCAGAGAGGGCATGGAATTGCCTAGCTAAGTGGACAGTTCTCCCTCTCCACTCAAGAAAACAAACCACAGATAGGATTAAAATGGACCTTGATCTGTTTATGAATGGCATTTCATCACTGTATGGGACACGAGATGACCTAACTCTATGACCCAGGAGGTCTCTTCCATTCTTCCGTTAGCAGCAGCACCTCAGCCACTACCCACCTCTACTGCATTCTAAGGCAAAGGATTTTGTATGAGGGACAGTTCACAGCTGGGAATGACTGGAGCTATTTCTGCCTCCTGGTGTTCCCCTGCCTCCTCTACACTTTCTCCGTCACACACAACATGAGGGGACAGTCAAACAGGACTAAAAGGCGTTCTGAACTGGGCAGGTTTCATAGCAACATAGACAAAATCACCAGGAACTGTATTTATCTCAAGTCGTTAATATTTGATCTAGTCATAGGACTGAAAGTGAAGACATGCACTGTACAACACTGTTAGAGATGTTACCTGTGATATCCCAGCAGATTCTTTAATAGGGGCAAGTTTGTTTCCAGAATGATTTCAGATCACTTCCCTCGTGAAGACTCAGAGGTTCTTGGAGGTGATGGTTTAGATGCTCTCCACACTCCTCTTCCCCATCTGCCATGAGACAACTGAGTCTGAGCACACAGGGTCAGAGGTCTTCAGGCCACCTTCTGCTTTCCTTGTGCAAGGCTGCACTGGACTCTGGCAAAGCTCCTCTGCAACAGAAACATCTGGATTCCCACATCTTTGGCCTCTGGCAGTGCATCTCATCTGCTCTGACAGCATGAATGGCCAGTGCCCTTACAGCTCCTGTCCTCCACAGCAATTGCACAAGGGATCCCTGATGTACCTCCCCCTGGTTCTCCACCTTTCCAGGCAGGCTATTGGAAAGACAACCAACTAAATTGTTACCCTAGTAATGAAGAGAAGTCCCATTCACAGAGAAATTCACGCCATATCATTAGAACTATAATTAAGAGTCTAGTCACCTAGACCACCATGTCTCTGCTCTTGTAACCTACATTATCATCATCAGAAGTCTTCTCCTGCCCTTCACAATCAGCTTCCACCAGAATGGCCTGAAGAAATGGCAGAATATGGGTCAGAGTCTGGATAAGCCTATATAGCACACTAACCAAAGGTAATAATTCAGGCAGCTTACATACCCATGCCAATAACAGTTGTGAAAGGGAATGATTTAACAAAAACACTGTTAGTTTCCTAACCACCAAGAACAAAAAATAAAAATCAACTACTCTGCCTCCCGTTTGTGATCATGGATTCTCATGGATCATTAACCCGACCTTGTAAATGGCAGTCAAGATCAGGCATCTGGAGACTACCATCACTAATGCTAGAAAAAGACCGAATTGGAATGCAGAAGGGCTTCATGTTCCTATACGGATGGTTGTATCTGGATGTATACTATGCAAACCCCACCCCTTCCCTTCAAAATACAGCATTGATAGGAATTCCAAGTTCAGGCTGTGTGCCTGTAGAAGGTCTAATAGGAAAGTATGAAAAAATGTAAGAACAGCCAAATATAGTGAGCATAATAAAACTCAAATTGTAGCAATAGAATGCAAATGCTAAGTGTGACTGAGGAATGGCCAGTTAGGTGTCTCTGGGAAGGCCATGTTACAGGTATTCATCCTAGTGAACAACCAGAAGACAAAAAAATAAAATCAAGCATTTAAAAAAATTCAGAGGTCCATGAATTTTTACAGAGAACTGCCAGTATGTCCTTGCCAGAGAGAAGGCAACAACTTTTAACAGCAAACAAAGGTTTCTAGTGTCCACAAAACCAGGAGAAAAAACACCTTGCAATAGAAAGACTATTCTTTAAATCCAATAATAATAATTACTGTCCACAGAATATACCTATTTGTGTTGACTGCGTACATAAAATTATTGTGCACTCAGTGTCAAACATACAGAGAAAAATGTCACTGAACTTCAGCCATATGACAAGTTTGCAGTTACTTTACCACCGTATTACTGAAATTATCAAGGAAAGAAGAGTCTGACATTCCTAAATTTCTTAAAGGATGAATAATTTAATTTAATTCCCATGCAGAATAACAGATTTACTTGTAAATGCTCAGACTTTCATTCTGCACTCAAGGTAAGCACCCTGGCTTTGGGGAAGAAACACTGTATTTTCTTTTATAGACAACAGTATGTTTGAGACAACCCTTCAACTGTAAATCTCAATCCCCCTCATTTATCGGGCCATCACTGATGCCTCCATAACAGCAGAAGTCAGAGATTTGAGAGTTTTGAAAGGGTTTAAACACACAAGTCCCATTAGACTCATGGGAAGTGTAAATCTTTCAGGCAGCTCTAAAATATTTGATTCTCATTTCCTTCCCCCTCCCTCTGCATATTTAAAGAGACTAGACACAGTCCTGGAGAACAGCAGCAAGCACAGAGGAGACTCCATTACCATCAGTGTAAAGCAAGGTAAAACAAGAGAATTGGCTTTGCATGGTAGGAAAGTTTAACAAAAGGCACTTGGAAGTGCCATCATGTTTGCTCTGCATGTGTAGCTGTCACACATGGTATCAAGTGATTCATGTTGCAATGCCATGTATGTACAAGGCAAAGTCAGCTGCATATAGTGGCTGGCCAGAGATGAGACTGCTTCTGAAAGACTGCAAGTTACTACTGAATATAACAAGAAAGCTAAGATTTAAAAGCTGAAGAAAGGAAAGAAATTCATCCCATTTCAATTAACTGGGAAGGCTGAATGGGAATATTTACTCCCAAGTAGCACTAACAGCTTCAAGTCTGATTCTCCTTTAGGGGACAGAAAGTTTGATAAAAATGCAACACCCTGGTGCTGATTATGATAAATGCTCATTGAAGACTTATTTTGGTGGTGATAAGGAGCTGCATGACCTTGTGGAGACCCAGTGCTCCAAGGCAGACACTTGCAGTGGCAGCAGCCACACCTCCATACAGGAGCAGCCCTTCTGCAGAGAAAGCAAATAAAGAAATGAGCTCAGCTCTGACACAAAACATCTTTTAACTCAATTACTGTTTACAAACACAGCCGTGCTCCTGTCTGGGGAAGCAGAGCCCAGTTACTGTCAAACTGGATAATGAAATGGAAAAAGGGAGGGGGGAAGAGGAAAAAAAAAAAAAAAAAGGCAAAAAGCTTTTACCCCAGCATCCCTCCTTTTCCTAGCCCTGGTCATCCAGAGAAACGCCTCCAAATCCCACCTGGAGATGCAGAGGGGATTGGCCTCCCAAGAGGAGCAGGCAACATAAAAGTCTGGAATGTACTCTGTCCTACACCCATCACGGCACAGCATTTGAATATTGGATTTAGTGTTGTGCTTCCACAGATATAAAATTAGGCCGACAGAAGTCTGGATTCAGGCCCTTGCTCCATACTGCTAACTTGTAGAGAGCTGGTAGCCAAAAGCATTTGGAACGGTTGTCTCTCTCCAGATGCTGCCATTCATTTCTGTGGGAACAAGACCACTTACATCTAATTACAGTTTCTGCTCAAATTAACAGGACAGAAATGACAGCAAAAAACCCCCAACAAACTTCTCTGGACTAACTGGGAGACCTTTTGTCAGCAGGGCTTATAAAGCAGTTGACTTTCAAAACACACCGACTTTTAAGTAATTTAAAGTTTACATGTTTTGACTGCTCAGTTGTCTCATCAGCATATTAAAGCAATAGCAGAAGGGAGAGAAAAGAGACAGTTTTATTAAAGAGATCTCCTGCTTGTGAAAGATTTGTTGAACGACCATGTAGTCAACTGCAGAACTGGGAGCACCACGGCATAAAAGATTTTGTTTTCATTCCAGATGCCAATTGCACGTTACATTATATGATGTGGACCAGAAGTTACACAGATACATATTCTCACCGATACTGCTTATGGACTGAAACATATGTATGTAGTCTTAAACATACATACACACCTGTGGAAATCGGTCTAAATTCCACTGAAGGGTAAGAAAATCTGCAGTTTTCAGATGAGAAGCAAGCCACCCACGTACACCTCTCTTCTTTGCATTATATTTACCATTGGGATCATATTAATAGTACACTGGTCGTGGAGTATTTTTGCCCTCCCAAGTCCATAGGAATTCTGCTATTGCCTTCAGCTGGACTGTGTTATCATCATAGGCATTGACTAACCTTGCTTAGACTGGTCCAGCCACAAAGAGGATGAAAATAGAGGAAAGTGTAAGGCTATGAGGTTCCTTCCCTCTGTTTCATCAGGCAGTACTAATGCAGCAGCTACAGTCCCATAAGGGGTCTCCACATCCTGCTGATGAATCGACATCCGACTCAGGTTTCCTCCCTGCCAAACAGGCAATTTGCACATGAAAATCATTCTGTGCAATTTTTAAATCATTGTTGATTTATTTATTCTGGTCCAACCTTGGATAGCTGCTGTCTCTCTTAGATCTCAATCAATGTGTGGTAGATAAAATAATCTGTATCATTCCAAAAGAGGGGGTTACATCAACCTAGTTAATAGCTTATACGTTCGATGGAAAAGTCTGTTCTTTTTAAATGTAAATTCATCAAAAAGCAGGTTCTTTTGCAGTTCCTTGCCAGCAGTGTTACTGCATTTGGCTATTACATGGATGCCTAAGTGCAGCCCTGTTCTAAATACGAAAGAGGGACACAGAGCAACGCACAGCTGTCATAGAGTGTAGGAACACACATTGCCCCACTTACTAATAAAGACCATTTAACAATTTATAAGCTCTGAGTGAATCTACACCTGATACATGCAGCCATATACAAGCAAACACTTAGCAGCTCAGAACGAGGAAATTAGGGACTTGAAAAGGAATGGACGAATAACCATGCACAGCAGTTGCTGCTAGATATGAGCCCTTTGTCTGATGTTACAGGTAGGTAAGGGCCAAATACAAGCAATGAATTACACTTTACAGGACACCCATAACCCATCTTAAGACCCACACCACTGTCAAAAAAAAATGCAATTACTTTGTAGCTGACTTGCAACACACCAGCTCCTAAATTTTCCAAGTTATTTCTCCCCTACATTTCACAACTGTACATTTTTAAAGGATCTGATAGCCAGGTCCAGCTCCTGACTTGCCCCAAGGGGCAAAGTAAAATCACAGAAACCATCAGACATCCATTTTGTATGTGCCAGTTGTGAAGGCAGCTGATTTATGGAGCAAGAATTTACAGACTGCAATACACAGAATTTGATTTTCCTTCTATTTCAACAGCAGAGCCCTTAAGGCACACAAAACTAAAAATTCTCTAGAAATATGGACTTCACCTCACACTGGATAGACTTTAAGAAACATTTCAAACCTGAGATTAACAGAAGAAAAGGAGGAAATACTACACAACGTGGATCTAGGCCACATTCATAGGAAAAACATGGGTTAGTTTTAACTGAAGCTTTTCTCCCCTATCCCACCTTTCCTTAGTAGAAAGGAAGCCTCTCCATTTTCTCCCACTTAATCATTCCAAACACACAGACACGGTATTTCTGCACATTATGCCTGTTTAAAAGTGATTTTAAAACAAGCATTGTAAAATCTATTGGACATGCATAGAATTCCTTGCTAAAGGTCCAGCCCAATTTCCACCTAAGTTGGTCCTTGGAGTTCAACGGCAGTTGTGTTGGACCTTTAAGATGAGATTTTCAAAAGCTTCCCAGTCTACACAGTCAGTAAAGCTTGTGTCTGAGCCTGATCCTTAACTCAGTAGTCATCTGCACAGTTGCCCTCAATGCACCTATAGTTTGATGCTTGAAGCCCTTCAGGAAGTGTAGAAGAACCACCAGCCCTTTTGGGGAGCTGCGAGGGAAGAGGATGAGAACTGCTTCCATAGGCAGTACAGTAGAAGCTCAGGCTGAATGAACAGCTTCTCAGGATGCTCCTCAGCCACCTGGCTGGTGATGTTAATTCCACTGTTAAACTTTGCACTGAGGGGGACTGCAAGTGCTCACATGGTTGGTGACAGCAAAGCAGGAACTTAAAAATTCATGAGCTTCTTCACAATGGAAGCACTGTTAACTAAAAGTACATGAGTATGGCCACTAGAGCTGAAACCACTGCATGCTTAAAATTAAGGTATGTCCACCTCTTCTGCTGAACCTAATGTCCAGAATCTCCCTAAAAGTCCTGTTTTCCACAGAATCAATATCCCAGCCTACCCTCCAGGGAGATTCCATGGAGTAAGGAACCACAGTAGTTGTTTGGAGCTGTAACTCCATTTTTATGTATTTTTTAAAACAAGTTAACATAGTTTTAGTTTCCTGGAATTAAACTCACACTGGTAGTTATAAGAAGAAACCAATTGGTATGAACCAGGTAAAAGAGAAAAGAAACCTATCCTCAATCTGCTAAAAGATTCAAAGTTATTTTGTAAGGGACTAGTTAAACATTGGGGTTTTTTTTTTTTTTCTAGTAGAAAAACCACAGAGCATTGAAGTTGTATGACAAGGAAACAGACAACCATCAATTTATGATCAGCTTGCCCCATCCCCGCCTTTCCCAGAAGAGATTTCTTTCTAGCCAAATATTAGGGATATTGTTGGCTGGTTCCAAGGATAATTTCCTGGAATAACAGCCACTAAGTTGTCAGGTTTAAAGCTTTATCTAGAGGGAACACAATAGGGAATGTGCAACCGAACAGATTTTTCACTTGAGACTCATTCCAAGAGCTGCAAAACTACAACAGTTTCCAAAATGTAGGACAGACTTCCTCAGGTTATTGCCTTACACACATGTCCACACAGCCAACAATTAAAAATTCACAAGAACATCTTGTCATACAGCTCAGCATTCAACTTGCTTTCCAGTCGCTGGACCTAATCTTACCTTGAGCATCCCTTATCTCAGAGGAAGCTAGTCTTGCAGTTAAGACTGGACTAGGCTGCAAAGTCACCAGAGTTCAAGTCCTGATCCTGCTTCTGAGTTTTGAAAAACTTGCTTAATCCCGCCAAGATACAGCTTTCCATATGCAGAATGGGGATAATACCACTTTGCTTTTGGTTGTCTGTTCAGTCTCTCCAGATACCTAGTTTTTTAGGAAAGAGTTTCTTTTTGCTTTGTGGAGCAGGACATCCAATGCCGTTGGAGCCCTTAAGAAATGTAGCAATATTAGTGAAAGCTAGTGAAATAACAAGGTAATGCCAAAGGATATAAAGGCATACGCAGCTTTTAAAGCCAGCATAGACAAAAAGCTCTCCAGAATGTTTTAAACAAAATTGAGCTTGTCCTGAAGACCACAGTTCAGCTACATCATTGCTTCTCAATATGGTTCACCACTTAAGAACTGTTTCTTCTCTCACCCTGGTATAAGGCTCCTGGATCTGAAGGGATTTCATCTCTAACAACGTTTATTGCATGAACACCAGAAAGGCATCACTTCAGAAAGAAGTCAGTTTTGTGACTCCTACCCTGACAAAAGCTGAACTGTATTTCAACCTACAACTGACAGGCTGATGGAGAGACTTCAGGATGAAATTCTCTGGCTAATATAAGCCACAGCTCAGGACAGATGATCATAGTAGATCCTGCTAGTCTTACAAAAAACTGGCTAATCCACTGTGGCCAACTGTCAGCTCAGGCTTATGAGCAAGCAGTGATTTCTTACTGGATCAACACAGAGGCCACTCAAGGACTAGTCATAGGGAAGCCTCTACAATATTGATGAGCAAATATCGTCCCAAATATTGCAGGCCATTCAATGACTTTTTTTTGCATATCAGAAAAAGGGATGTGTTTGGAAGAATACAGCCTGAAAATCGTTCACCCCATTCCACTAAGCCTACTAAATCATCTGGAGGTGTCCCAGTTAAGCAGAAGTACAATACCTATTAAGTGGCACTCATTGCCACTAAGCATCGTTGGACTTACATGATTTCCCTTGTAGATGTCTGGATTAAGTGATTTTGCCAACTAAGCACCTCCTTTTTCTGATTCAGCAGAGCATACTGAATCATACTTATTTTACTGCTTTATATATTTCAAATAGCATGAAAACTGGCTGGTTTTGTGGAAATTAAAATACAGTTTATCTGTTGCACAAGTTTTCAATACATGTGAGCTCCCAATGCATGTGGAATACATTTCACCCCATCTATATATACAATCCTGCATTATGTATATAGTGGTTTTCAGAGGGCAGCAAACAGCCTTCCCATGCACTTACCCTGGTCTGATAACATTCTTATGAAACAGAAATCATATGCTGAACGTTGGAATAATGTCAGCGCACAAAGGAAGGGAAAATAAAATAAAAGCAAAATCCAGGCACCTTGAAGCAAAGCTCTGAGAAACCGTCTGTCTCAATGGAAAATCCTACGGCTGGTACATTTGGCCGCTTTCAGAGCGTAGTTCAGTGAGTAATGCCTCTTTCATTGGACACTCAAAGCTCTAGAGTCACATCTGTTTGCGCTGGCGTGAGATTGGCACGCTGCTCCCGCTGATGAAAGCTGAAGCGATGGTGCCAACCTACAGGGAAAAGCATGGCTTTCAGGATTTTTCCTTTCTTTCCTTTTGCTGCAACTATTCTCATACAGTGCCAAGGCAGCGAAAGAGGCAAGCGCACACCGGTTTTCTTTGGAGGATGAGGGGAATGGAAGGAGGAGGGGGTGAGGAGTGCGATGGGGGAGAAAGGCATCTTGCCTGAAAGCTGAACCTGTCATAGAGTTCTTTCTTTTTTGATGATAACACAACAGGTCAACGACGAGCCGGACCATGGAAGGCAACAGAAGTTGTGCCATTAACTCCTCAAAGGCAGCTTCAGTCCCTGTGCCCCTGTGTGGTAAGCACACACAGCCCTCAGCCTTGAGTATGTATTTGCCCAATATTTAGAATACAGTCTTTAGAAATTGCTTCCTTTTCAGGTGAGGCAGATCAAGCACTCACACAGGCCTTTACACTCACAGGTTTGACCCAATGAAGCATTTAGGCACCGATGACTTAGGCAATGCAAAGCCTAACATCCAGACACCTGGCCCCAAGAGACCCTACAGCTTCGTGATGCATGCCTAGGTTCCTTTATCAACAGATGGGGATAGCTGGAGGCCTCTGAATTTGGCTGATGAGTCTTTTGCAGCTCATGCTTAAAACAGTAACTCTGTCACTTTTGTTCAGTGTGGACCAAACAACTCACACTTCCATCTTTCTCCATCCTTTCCTGAGAGTAATCAAGGAACAATACCCACACAGGCTAATCTATAGCCTGAGAGATGCAGAGTAGGTCCAGGCTGCTACCTCCACCATGGGACAGCAGGGATGTGTCAGGGATATGCACTTTATTTCTAGGGAGGCTCGGATTAATAGGAATTGACACTATGGCCCCCAATTTGAGTCCTAAAATAGGGCTCATCTAGGAATAAATGTGGGACCCAGGACTCGACTCTTCTGATGAAGCAGAGGCTGCAAGTTGTTTGAAACTCAGGTTTCAAACATCAGGTGGAAAGCAGGGCCAAGAAAACACCACACACCCTACCTGTCAAAACAGCATCACCAGAAGGAAAATGGCATGATTCGTGAGGCCATATCTCAGGGAGGTTTCCAGTGTCTCCACAGGGGAAGATTAAAAGAGAACTTGGAGTTGCAACAGAACTGAGATTTCTGCTAGCTCATTCTCACGCCTTGTAAAATACCTGAGAATAATTAAATCTGTTCCTTTTCTTTAATTAGCTTTGGTTCTCATTAGAGCAGTTCACTGCCATGTCTTTATTTACTTGATTATATCTCCTCCACACCTTTGCCTTCCTTCATTCACCTAATCTTAACATCTCTCTTTTCCTTCCCTTAAAGCTCTTTATTTTAATGCTTTGATGTTATATTGGCTTCCTCCCCACACGCTTTGTTTAAAAGAAAAAGATAGAAAATCTATACACAAAACAGAAGTCAACTACGTCTTGACAAATCACGCTTTTAAAAAGTCAGAAAAAGCAGATTTAAAGATGAAAGCTCATTCTTAACCCAGCTTCCTTCTTTAGAGACCTTAATATGATCTCTTTGTGTAACTGCTTGCCAATTAATTCAAAATACAATGCAAGCTGCAATTTTGCATAGAGACATGCATTCATTAGTTTTGTGGAGAGTATATAGTTTTCAGACTTTGATTGATTTTTAAATCTCATTGAGATGTACAGAACAAGACATCTTTTAAAGACATCAATTGTCCAAACAACTACTGTTTAATTCTACAAATTTACAAGAAACAGATGTTTTTCACATGGGTGGAAAACAGAGTTACCCTAGAAGAATAGTAACAACATTTAATCTTAGAGCAGTGACAACTCCTGTTCAAGTTACGACCTACATATGGAGAAAACAGCAGTTCATCACCGCAGAGTTTGCCTTTCTCAACAGATTGCCAACGCTTATAAGCTGGGGCCATGTCCCAGGCTATGAAAGATCAGATTCCTGAATATGTAAGATTATAACCTGTAAACGTTGTAGTTATCACTTCCACCCTCTTGAAGATGCCCTTGCGTTGCACCTATGGTATAAGGACACGTGCCTTTACAGGTAGACACATACCTAAAGCCAGCCCAAACAAACACAGGAATATGAACGTTTTTCCCCACCAGTTCTGCTTGAGAAATACACATCTTAAACTGAAGAGACAGTAATTGCAGGGACAGAGGCTGAACAGGTTTGAAAGGCCTTTCTGATTTCATACCTAAATAGCGATACTACCCCAAAGTTGTTCAGCTGATCCTTCGTACAACAGCTTGCTGGCATACTCTGAAATACAAGGAAAGATAACAAGAAGCCATAAGCTGTGGAATATGTTGCTAAGATTTACTGGCATGTGTTTCAGGTACCCAGAGTATTCATTAAACAGGAAAGGGTTTAATTGAGCTCAACAGATTTAATTTTCAAGAATTCCTGGGTGGAATCAGGAGTCCAAACCCCGACGCCTTTCAGATCTTTCCAATCCTGACTTATTGAAAGTGCTTCGAAGCCACTGACCTGCTTTGCTTCCAGCCGAAGCATTGTTACTGAACAATGATACTGCAGCAATATGCTGCAGATCCAGCCTGAGGTCCCATCAAAAATGGAGTCACTGCCTGGAAAACGTGACAGATATCCAAATCCTGGTATAAACCAAAGTATTCCCTGAATTTTTAACATGTAAATGGCCTGAAGCATCAACCATGGTCCCATGGTGTCATTTTTAACAGGACCAGGTAGGAAGATGGCCAGAATCTTTCTGAGATACATCACGGTACGCATTGATTAGCTTCCAAGTGAGCCCACTTCTGAAAGCCTCGTGTTTTAAAAATTCCTAACCAGCCATTTTTGTCACATCAAATACATTAGTGTATAGAATACCAAAGCTAAAATAAACTGCTTATTGAGCATTATCACCCATACGATTTAGTTGGAGGCCATACCAGCTCTGCAGGCATAAAGACAACTCTCAGACCCTACTATGTTCTTCAAACACATAATACAGACTTTATGTTAGAAAGGGTACGATAACATGTCTGCAGATAGAGCTCTCAGAGTGTGGTAGGACTCAAACTTCTGATGCCACCGGATCTTAGATGACACGAGCCAGGTGGAAAATTAAAATTAAGCTGAGAAGCAGACTGATGAAGGAAGCGGAGTGACAATGAAAGAGGGGGAACAGTATGAACAAGAAGCAGAAAAAGGAAAACATGTTGCTAAAGTGGTCAACTTTTGGCCAACGAGTAGAAGAGAAAAGGAGCAGAAGAGAAAGTCTGTTATAAACAACATGGAGACAAGGCACAACACAGAAGTGCTGGGCCATGGCCCAAACACACTCTCCCCTTGACCCAGGAGAGGGCCAGGGGTAATCATACATCTTTGTTGTTCTACCCAGCATTCAGGGATCAAGATCTAATAACAAACATCAAAACTGCAGACGGGTACGCTATGACCAAGTCCCCTTGCTCCTTTGGCCACGCTGTTGTTACCCCAGCACCTCGGTGTGGATGGCAAACACCATTCCATAGGCACTCACCACTTGGATCTCATCTCCTAGGAACAGACCAGACCTCTCAGGGCTTTTCCACCATATGACATCTCACTGGCTGAGTTAGAGGAACAGGAAAAGCGGAGTGCTCAGCTGCAACCCAGCAATTGTGCTTCTCTCAGGGAAGCACAAGATGCTGCAGGGACACAGGACCCAAGCCGCAGTACAGCACCATGGCGCTTCTCACAGCCCGAGACCCTTCTCTCAAGACTGCTACAGCTGGCTCACAAGGTAGGAGAGCAACAGCACTGCACTGCAAGTGTATGAGACACTGGCTTTCAATTTCAGGGGTTAGGAGCCAGCTCCGAGCTTCACATTCGATGCATGAGACCAGTAAAGTAGTAAGGAGGTGCTCTTAGCACAGGAATGAACAGATGACAGAATACAGCCTTAAACCTGGTTCAAGACAGTGTCTAGTGGTGTCCAAAAAATCTGATGCCCTTAGAGGTTATGGAGTAATAAAAAAAAAAAAAAAAAAAACAGCAAAACCTGTAACAAGATGACAATATGGATGGGTTCCTCAAGAGTCCCAGATAATCAGGATCCTGGCCCTGTTCTCTTTGCTCAGACAAAACTACTGAAGAGAGGAATTTCCTCTGCAACAGAGTGTGCTGGAAGCATGCCCAGGCCCACCACGGCTCCATCCCAGTAGTTCAGCGCAGAGCCCCTGGTGCTATTCATGATCAAGAGAGTGAATTCTATAGCCCCCTGCTTCCCCCAGCCCTGCTGGCAGCCAAATTCCTACACTGGCGTTATGCAAATCCAACTCAGCCCTCCCACCCCCCACTCCTTAGTTCTATGCAATATTTTATTGAGCTACTGTATTTCTAGGATAGTACAGAAAACCTCATGTATTGTCCTCCACTGACAGTCTCAAGCCACAGAAGAAAATTTTTCTGCCCTCACAGATGAGTTTTGCAAGTACATAGGACATGCTTACGCCCATTCATGGCAGCACACTCTCACAATGTATGGTACGCCAGATTATAATCAAGTGCAGTCTATTTCCCCAGCTGATGCTACCCTAGGTACCGTCCCAACAGTGGGCTTCCCCCTCAGCCAACTGACAGCTTCTCCAGCATCCTCCAAGGTGCAAAACTGTGCACCCAACATCATCCACTAATTGGCTCATTGCAGTCCACAGGTATCTGCATTCCTGGCAGACGGGGTTGCACAACTAGGGTTTAAACACTATATATAGGAAGGCTCTAGAGTCAGATTGGACAGGCCAGACCAACGGGCCAAGGCAAATTGTATGAAGGTCAACAAGGCTCAGTGCAGGCCCTGCACTCGGGCCACAGCAACCCCACGCCACCCTACAGGCCTGGGGCAGAGTGGCTGGGAAGCTGCCTGGAGGAAAAGGACCTGGGGGTGTTGGTCAGCGGCCGGCTGCATATGAGCCAGCAGTGTGGCCAGGTGGCCAGGAAGGCCAAGAGCGCCCTGGCCTGTGTCAGAAATAGTGCGGCCAGCAGGGCTAGGGAATGATGGTCCCCCTGTGCTCGGCACTGCTGAGGCCGCACCTCAGAAGAAGAGCAACGAAGATTGTGAAGGTTCTGGAGAACGAGTCTGACAAGGAGCAGCTGAGGGAACTGGGGTTGTTTAGCGTGGAGAAAAGGAGGCTGAGGGGAGACCTTAGCACTCTCTGCAGCTGCCTGAAAGGAGGGTGCAACAAGGTGGGTGTCAGTCTCTTGTCCCAAGTAAGAAGTGATAGGAAAAGAGGAAAAGGCCTCAGGTTGCACCAGGGGATGTTTAGATTGGATATTGGGAAAAGCATTTTCACTGAAAGGGTTGTCAAGCCCTGGCACAGGCTGCCTAGGGCAGTGGTCAAGGCACCATCCCTGGAGGTATTTGAAAGACGTGTACATGTGGCTCTTGGGGACAGGGTTTAGCAGTGGGCTTGGCAGTGCTGGGTTAACAGCTGAACTTGATCTTAAAGGTCTTTTCCAACCTAAACGATTCTATGATTCCTACAGCATCAGGGTCTGCCGGGATCCTCTGTCGACTCGAGGAGCCAGTGTGTGCGTCCAAAGCAATTACAGAAGCATGCCTCATCGAGGCTGTTCACTGGTGTAGCAACATTTTATTTCTCCCACCTGACAAAATAAAAAGCAGGAGAGAATTATTTGTCAGCTCAATCCCTGTGTTAATCTAGTTGCAAGTATAATGTGATTTCCCTCCTGCCCCAGTAGTAGGTATTGCAACACCTTACATATGGATCATTTTAATCTAATATAATCTGGCTGGCTAGAAAGAAGGTTTCCCTCCACCACAGCTGCTTGTGATTAATGTTAAATATACATGCCAAGCTTCAGTCAGCAAGAGTGTGCATCTTAGCTAGTCTGTATTTGGTAAATCAACAGTAAACCCTATCAAATGCAGAAGAGGCTGCAAAGCTTTACATGCTTAAGTTATATCCAGCTTTTTTTTTAAATGCTTCCTCTATTTGCCATTTCTAATGTATCATGATTTGTCTTTAAGCAAAATTGATTTAAAAACGGCTGATCACAGAAGATAGGAAGTGTCACCTCATCTTTACAAATAACAAACCGTGGGCAAATACTCATTAACTGTTTCGTCCTCTTCATTTCACATTCACTTACTGCAAACTTCAGCGAATCACATTTCTTTTGAAACTAAGATCAAGCACATATGTTATAATAAAAACCACAAAGCCAATAAATGATAGCTTTTTATCATTATTAAATACAAACATGTATTCTTATTTTACTATAATTATCAAACCAGGATTAATATAATCTTGTATATTGCTTCCCTTCACGGTGAATTAAATTATGTAAAAAGTCTCCCACTAGTATTCTTACCCAGAGAGAGAAACATTTTAATTGTAAATTTGCCTTTTGGAGTCTTTAAATTATACACACACGCACATTAAAAAAAGGCCAGTACTACGGATACTGTGTACCCACTAATCTGTAAATAGACTCCCAGTCCAGGACTCATCTCTGAAATGTGGCATCAATTGCAGAGGCTCCCATTTAGTTTTAGTTGAATAAAGCCATACTAGATACGCAAATAACATCAAACTTGCCGGATTAGAAAGGGGCACCTCGTACTCTAAATCATGATTGTCAATCATCACCCAGGATTAAGGGATATAGTTTAAAAACCTAAAAGCAAGCACTTCCTTTTAACTTCTGCCTACTGTGCATTTTGGATTATCGCCCAGAAACAGCATTACTTGAAACAAGGCTGCCTCCCTTCTCCCATCTCGGGGAAGTACATCTTTGCCATCTCCTAACCTCCGTTTGGGAAAAGAAAGTCTCAGCAAAGCATACAATTTAGATTTGAGATCTACTGCTGACTGTGATTATATTTATAACTCGCTTTTCACAGAAAAATGGGGGGTTATTTTTGGCTTAATAAGTGCTTTCCAAACACAGTCACCATTCTTACCACAAAGATGTAAGGCAGTTAAAAACCAGAGCAGCTACTCTATTCTTACACAGAACTGGCAGCCTTCCGGAATCACTGCCTTTCACATGAAGAATTTTGAGAGAATTACTTGAAATGCATTTCATTGCACTCCTAAAAACAGAGCAGCATCCCATGGATAACTCTGCCTGTCCTCCTGCACATGGGACAGTCGACATTTGGCCTTCCTACTCTGTCCCCCACCTCTTCCTCTGCCATTTCCCCTAAGTTCCCCTGGTTGAGGTACAAGACACTTCGGCAAAGCTAAAGTTACCACTCTGAAAGTCTCTCCTTTGCTGTCAAAAAAAGGTCACAGGAGAGGGAGATTCACCAACCAGTGTTAGTGTTGAATGTGTATGCCAGTTCAGTGAACTGAGCTCAGGACTGGGTCATAAACTGGGAATAATTTATGGAAACAGTTAACAGACTGGCTGCTCTGTTTGGCTCCTAACTCATCACTTAGTACCTGATTTTCCAGTCAAACAGGTATGTGGTTTTCCTTATTTGATGTAAAGTTGAGGTCATTCTTGGGCTTTTGGTTATTTCTGCTCAACAACTGTCACGTTGTAGAGAATGTACCACTGAGGTACCTGCACGTGCAAGTTATAGGGACAGCTGGACACAGATGAGCAGCTGTGGGACTCAAGCGTGCCTGAATCCATGTAGAAGAGAAGGTACACAAGGAGTTGGGCAGAGGGAGTAGATGCCTACACAAACAGGACCCATCTGCTCTGTTTGAAGGCATTTTCATCTGTGGTTCTGTGCTCCCCTTTCTTTGGCTACTACCAGAGACAACAATATACACCCCGTCATTCACATCCATCCTCATGGACTCAGCTAATGCTTGCGGAGCACTAAGTTATGAGACCCATTACAGTTATTCAGGCACGTAAAGCCTCTTCAAAACCGTGGGATTTAGATACCTCAAAGCTTTTATGGATCTGAGCTTCTAAACTGGACACTGTAGTGTTGAGTCTACTCAGCTTCCCATTGCAGATACCCCAAACATCCTAGGAGGTGAAAATCCACAAGCAAAGGTTTCTTGCTGCATCTGTTTATGAGTGTGTGTGTCTCCCCTTCTCTCTCTGTACATATGATATGTTTAAAAGTGTTATACACACATGTACATATAAATTTATAAATATATGTAATATAGTCGTTATAAGAAAAAGACAAACTAAAAGAGAATAAAGGATCATCGCTGCTACCCTATTCCATAAAAATAGGATTAGATCAACTTCCACAGCTAATCAAAATCTTTTCAAAAATCAATACTTTTGGAATATCTTTAAAATTAAGATGCTCACCAGAATCTGGGGACAAGGGTCATATCCTCAGATGGTATAAACTGTCACAGCTGCACTGACTTCATCTGTACTTCCACAATCTAAATGAGTCAATGATCTTACCCCTAAGGTACAGCTTATGGCTGCATACTGATTAAAGAAAATATACACTGGTTCTTTAAGCATGAAGGGAAAAAAATACTCAGCTAAGGCTAATCTTATCAACATATAACCTTTTAATCAGATTATTGAAACATGTTAATTTATGAAAAGTTCAGCGTTCTATTAAATTGCAAACAACACAGAGAATTGCAACCCAACAGGCTGCTTCATTGAATTCATGCAGCCACTCCTGGCAAAGGCATTCCGAATTTGAACTTAATTAATATTCCTACTCCTGGTTTCCATAGTTTCTTTTTAAACATGAGTACCAGCAGAAACTGGCAGTAACTTTACCCATATTCTCAATAATAACCCCCCTATGGCTGTCAATATGTATGAAAGGAAAAATTTTTTGCATACCCCAAACTGCCTGTCATTTTCCTGTCTTTTTTCAAAAATACGTTAGCAACTTTTTGCCTACCCCCCCCTCTTTTTTGCTTACACAGCTTAAGATACTTAACTGTTTCTCTCCTTGGGTTACGAGCAAGGTACCTTCCCTCCTTTTCTGTATTGGAAAAAGAGATCAGTAGCCACATTCCTCCAACCTCAGATGACAGCCACACTGCAAAAAAACGTATTTCACAGAGGTATGGAGCGGGGTGGGGGGAAGGTTTCCTTAAAGAATCAGGAACTGAAGTGGCTAAAATGCTTGGGGAAGTGTTTCGTATTTTCCTTCCTTGCCTAGGAACTTCAAAAATAACGAGTGTCCATCTTGGACCAAGAACTTACTATTCCAAATATGCCTTAAAGCTATTTTTCTATTCCTATATAAAAGGGCACCGCCCTTCCTACAAGCAATACCTGAGCTAGCCTGAATACCAGAAACACAGACCAGCAAAGTGTCTGTCTCACCACCTGGACTGAAAGCAGGACAGAAACTCAGCACTGGACCACACTTGCGCAAAGAGGAGGAGGGAATAGACATTTCCACCAGTGCCCCACTCCCATGGGAATCATCCTAGAGGCACAACTACTCTGCAGCTTAACAACAATTCCCCTTCTGCATGATGTGGCCCCAAAACGCATCTTTCACTGTCACGTGAGCCTGTTCACCAAGCAAACCCAGTATCCCCTGACTTTTGGGAGTATTGTTTATCTTCTGTGCTAGGACACGAAGAACATAAATACCACTGGGAAGGTACCCATAGAGCAGAAGGGCCCCATGAAGAATTTCAGGTAAAAATCTGCATAACAAATCCACCCTGAGCTCTATGCTGCTAAAGGACACCACAATAAAGATTAAGATCTCAAGCCTGGGAACCGGTTACTTCAGATTTACGCCTTTGGACTGCTGCACAGGAATAACGCCATTTCACTTGCCATGGGGAGTTCAGAGTCTCTGTTTTATCCGGCCAAGAAACCCCCAATTATTTCAGTCACTGTCTGACTGAACCTACTTACAAACGGAGCTGACCAACTAAGCTTTAAACCAGGTGCAACTGAGGTGATGTTAGCGGGCAGGTGGAAAACCTGGTGAGAACTGGGGATGGGTTGTTACCTTAGGATTCGCAATTTATTCCAGCTCATAAACCAATAGCCCTACAGACTGTGTTTTTTCTAGACTGCTTAATGGCAGCAGTTAACGCACTTTTCAGCAGTTACCTGCTAAAGGTGTAGTGGTTTGCTTAAATATACCTAAAGCTTTGTCCTAAATGGAAACTGGCATGTAAGCACAGGGTCCCACCATGGATATATCCAAACTAATTCTTCTCTCTGATTTTCTAGGGGTGGGGTTTTTTTAGCTCATTGGTCCATTTCAACCAAATGTGGCGGAGGCATAGAAGATTAAAAAAAATTATGCCCCAATAAATTTTGTGCAAAACATTCAATGCAAAGCTCAGAAATACAAATTAGTGCCTCACTATAACAAAGGCTACAGAGCAAGCTCAGCAGTAGTTTGCTGTTTATCCCATCTGTTGACTGGTCAAAATGTGTGAATTGGAGTCAGGTTCACACGTATGTCAGTATCTGAGAAATGTGTGAGATGTTAATGTATATCTCATAAGGATCCACAACACAAATGGCCACTCACCCACCCAGAAGCTGGGGGACACAGCACAGCACTGAAGGTACTCCATAGTGATTTAAGGGAGTCTTAGGAGTCTTTTGGGGGAGGAACCTGCTGGACATCATTCCCCAGGAAACCAGACTTGGTTTATTCTGCTGTTCAAAGAGCAACCCTTACATTAAAAAAAAACAATTAACATCCCCCTGACAAAAGAGGACTTAGATACACACAATACAGCAGATCAAGCTTCTGCACCTCCTTTCCAACAATGCTGCTAAAACCATCATTCTTTATGGCCCAAATTCAATGATGACCCTACTTTAAAAGCAGGGGGGGTAGACCAGATGACCTTCTGAGATCTCTTTCAACCTGAATTATCCCATGTCTGTCATACACCTAGGAATACAAGCAGTGAGACCTATACTTGCCATGCAGCTAAGTACAGCCATAGTTGAATTGGCCAGCTGTAAAGTTTAGACTACAGAAAATCCAAGTTAACAAAGATTAAGCTCATATATGATAAACTGGCACAACGAGTCTATGGCATACTCTCAATGAGTACAGGAGACAGATAGTGATGCCATGAACCAACTAATCAAACATTAAACACAACAAGGCAACCTTGGGCTGGATGGGACCCATATTTCATTCCATCAAGGCCGATGACAACCACAATTTCCAAGATTTTGCAAAATATGAAGTCTGCCTTCAGGGTACCACAATGCAAAAATGTGATCTTTCATCCTGTCATTCCAAATTCTTCTGTTTTATTGAGTTGAATTGACTAGGTTCTGTTAGCAGTTGCCTCCTGTGTTGCCAGACGGGGAAGCTCAAAGCCACCTGTGAATCAGGAGGGGACAAGATGACAAGCAACTGCTTGACTGATAAAGATCCTATTCTTGGAATAGTTCCTGTCTATTCTGCCAAATATGCCTTGGCTGAAGAGTGCGTGGTGGCTTGGGAGGAGGGATGAAGAGAAGGGAGGGAGTGCTGAGGATCAAAACTGCCTCCAGGTAAGGTAGGCCCAAGGCAGAGTCATAAGAGAACGGCAGGTCAGATGGAAGCACCCTAGGAGAGACTGGGCATCTGAGAGGATGTCCAGCCAAACCCAGGATTTTCTTCAGAAGGAGATAAAAAATTTCTCCTTGATGTTGGTGGTAGCCTTCAGCTTTAGGGACTTTCAAAGTCCTCATCTGAAAAAACTGGTTTAAAAAAAAAAAAAAAAAAAAGAAATAAATTGACCAGGAAGCCCAAGTGGTCCTTTGAGGAGACAAAAAGATGATTTGTGGTTCACAGTTCGTAACAGAGAAGGGCAAATATGATGGCTATAAAATACCATTCATTGTTACACATGAAAAAAATTCTCTAATTCTTCAGCTCCTGGGAGGGACAGCAGACATTGTTTCCGGTTACAACCGGACAAGCGTTAGCTAGAAGATGGATCCTGGAAAACAAGGTGAAAATAGTGAGGACATATGAGGGCAGCTCATAAACAGAGCCCTGCAGGAAGCAGACAGACATGAGGTGCACCCCAACAGACTGTCAGAGTAGCTCTGAAATGTCAAAAAGCCTGAAAGTCACTCAGACCTGGACCAGCACTGCAGCACTCCACCTATGAAGGAAAGTTCAGTGTGTTCAGTGTGGAAGAACAGATCCAGAAAAACCTTCGAGGACAACAGAAGAAAGTCCAAAAGTCCATTTCTATAAGAAGCCAGTGATGGAACAGATGGATGGCATCTGTAGATTGTCTAACTTACATTGTACCTCATTGTGCCATCTTAGACAAATGCACAATCATCAGTCGACCAAACAGTCAGACAGCAGCTGTCACTCATGCAGGCAGAGCTGGGATCCAAGGGGGAGCAAAATGAGAGGGCCTGTTCTTCTCTGCCAAGGACCAGCAGGTGTGGAAGGAGAGAGATGCCAAGCAGAAGGGAACCAAGCTAGAAGAAAACTCATTTTGTTTGAAGTTAGCCAGTGTCAGATTAAAGAAATCAAAGACTTGTTTAGAGTAAAGCAAAGAGAAATAAAGGAAGCATTCTTCAGATTTCAGTCCAAGCCTTTTGTCCAGTTTAACCTCTTTTCTCTTGTTACTTCATTTGCTTGTTTTCTTCATCAGTCACAACAGAATGGCTCCTCCAGAAGAGACTCATCTCTTGGCTTTGAGATCACCAAAGAGACCAATATCAAAGCAATTCATGAAGCAGTTTTCATGCCTGCATTGTCATGTATACTAATGTCCTTCTTCACACAACACTGTCACTGGAGATAAATCCATATACAGTGCTGTGCCATAGCAGCCAGAGTTACTGTGCAGCCTTCATACTAGACACTGAAAGGCAGTATTTGCCCGCTATCAAATTCTCTGTAGTCTACCACTAGACTTCTAAATGAAAGTCAGCTCCAGATTCTTCTGTTTCCCAGTGAAACTGAAATCCAATGAGCCAAGCAAGCTGAAAGGGCTGAAATTACAGTCAGCCTTCAGTGGTCAAAATAAGAAGTATCAGTGGGCTTGCTTGGCCTCTACAAATAGGTGAGGCCATCTTACTCTTTAGGCATCTCAATTTAGCTAGTCTAAACAAGTGGCTTGCGCCCCTTCAAAACTGACGAAGCAACCGAGACTCTTCTTGGAAGCACATAATCTGTCCTACTTTAGTTCTATGCCAAGATGAATCAGACTTTGGAATAGCTCCCTTCCCTCTTAGTCCACGATATAGGAAGCCTACACAACTAGCACAGTACATATTTAAATTCACAGAATGGGAATTTGGTGCTATCAGTCCCCCACGATGTTACCATGCCTTAAGAACTGCTCTACTTTTGCCTCTTTTGGCTCCAGTTACATCTTGCCTGGCAGTCCAGAGTGTTGTGTTGCCTTCTACAATCTTGTTTCATTGCAGAATTGGCTCTGCTCCATTTCCCCCTTGGAATGCACATAGTTTTGACATCCAAGAATAACATCCCACTAAATTAAAATAAAAAAAAATTAAAAAAAATTACGTCACTCTCCCCTAGCTTCCTTGGCACATCTAGTTCTTAGTTCTTTCTACATCTATTATATATAGAGCAAGTTCTGCTCAAGAATGAGTGCCATTTCTCATCTTCTATGGCATGAAGCAATTTGCTGGCACTTAATTAAAGGAAAGTACACTTCACTTCAAAGTTCCAGACAAGTGTAAGACTGTATCTGACAGCACACTATATAACTCATGCAATTTTTAAAACCAAGTTGACAGATTCTTGCAAGTTTCTAAGAGTAAAGGGCAGGCATTTCCTGAGCCCGATTACCACCTTATTCAATCCTGGAAATAAAGAATCAAGATGAACTCTCTTCTTTAACTGATATTGCTGTTGATTTCTGCCCTCGCAACATGACTGAACAGTTGAACACTAAGCACTCCCATTGAATCATTATTTTCTGCCTTCTCTTTTTAAGCTAGGCCCCTAACGTTGCTAAATGTACCATTTTTACACGAAACAAAACAGAAAACTGCCCACCTTCCCGTTCGTTACCTCATACAGTGGGTCTGAATTAAAAACACCAACATGGAGAGAATTACGCGTTGCACAAAGAATAGCTTGGGTTTTCTCAACGCGCGCAGTGTCTTAAATGGGAAACAAACCACGTTTTGGATCATATCACTGCCACACGAGGCATTCTCCCTCTGGTGGTCTGATCTGAGGGTACATTTTGGAATAATTTCCTAGAGGGAAGCTGACAGCTCTTTCACACCCTTCCCCTGCTCCCTGCACACAAGCGGCAGTATTATTCTTACAAGATTGTTATTTATCAAGATCAAATAAAGCAGTTTCCTTTAAAGCAAAGTGCCTTCATAGTGTAAAGGCTTCAAAGGGATCTTTGCCCATCTTTGTAGGGACTACCACCACCTTGGACATACGTATTTTTGTCCCCCAAAAGCCACTTTAATCTACTTTTCAATTTTTAGAAAGAAAACATTCTTTGTTGCTACCAAAAGCACCACCTTCGCACCTTACTCACCAAAAAATGAAGTGCTATCAGCTAAACACGCTCCACCGTCTGCTCCGAGTTATACACCAGTCATGGTAGGTTTTAATTTGATTAGTGACTGGGCTAAAAGCAGCTAAATAAAAATTATAATGCCCAAGAGCCACTTAGACTTGTTCAGACACTTTAAATACCAAATCCCTTCAGCAATATAATACTATCTTTATAGACAAAACTGAGTTTAAAAGTACAAATCTAATTGATCTCAAGTGCATTGGAATTACTATATTTAGGCACTGGATTATGTACTACAGAA